>NW_025960470.1:54889-132331 GCF_023159225.1 Perognathus longimembris pacificus
CCACACAGCCAGCTGCTCTAGACAACAAAAGTCAGGTCTTTTGTGTACTGGACACTGCCAGCTCCCCTAGGGCTTCTGTCACCTCTGCCACAGACCCAAGCACAAATCCTCCTCAGAGCAAGGCCATTCCCACCTACTTTACCCCTGCCAGGGGCATTGTAGGGGCTCCCCTGGCCTCTGCTGGTGGCTCCACTGTGAGTATGGATGGCAAGGGCCCTCTGTCCAAGATCAAGGCTTCGCCCAGTTCGGTAGCAGCCACCTGCTCTAGTTCCCCTGGCTTCCCCAGCTCTCGCAGCCCCTCGCCTGCTTCTGAGGAAATAGAGGCCAGCTTAAGCTTCCACCACACAGCAAGGCCTGCCTTCAAATTTCCCTCTGCCTCACGCAACAAGCCGGCTTTCCGTGTCCATCCAACAGTCTGTACCAAGCTGGCCTTTGAGGACAAGAAGCCAGTCCTTGCTGCGGCATTGGCTGCTCCTTGATGCTAGGAGAGGCACAGGCCACACACACCCCTGCAGAGCCTGGGCCTGCCTAAGTAGTAGGCCAGAGGGCTCTGGGCTACTCTACACGGGCCACTTTGAGCTGTCAGGGGGGCACAGCTTCCACCATTGTGGCCCCTGTCAGCAAGCAGCCCTCCCTCAGGTGCCTCCACACCACGGGCTGTGGGACCACCTCTCAGGCCAAGGCCACCGGCACTGTGGGCACCAGGATTGCCAGCTTGTCCCAGGCCCCTTTTTTCTCAGGTTGCTGGGAGGCCTCAGCTGGCACCCGTGGCTTTGGATTCAGTGTGGCTGCCCCAGCTACCAGCTCTTCTTCTGGAGCATTCTGTGTCCCACTCTCCATCCCCTGTACCCATGGTTGTCAGCAGAATCTCTGTTGGAGCTTCTGCAGAACCACCCAAGGCTTCAGGGGATTTGGGCCTTTGGGGTTCAGAGCCCCCTGTCTTGCCATTGGTGTGGCTCCACAGGGACTGGAGACCTAATGGCAGCACACTAGCAAAAAGTAATCCCCACCCCCTCCCATTCCCTTCTGCCAAACAAACATCCCTCGTCTGAATCTGACCCCAAAACCTACCAGGAAGAGCCTCGCACACTCTGGAGCTGCACAAAGCAAACGGAACCTGGACCTCTGGCTTCAGCTGGCTGGGATAGAGTTAGCAGCCTGTGCCCTGTCACTTCTGGAGGAAGTGGGCACCTGGAGAACTCACAGGTCCCAGGACAGAAGCCGATTCCCTGCATCATCAGAAATCCAGGTGAGGCAGGAGAACTACAGCAGCATCTAGCCATCTTGATCATTGGCTCTCTTGCATTATTGTGTAGGGCAGAGCATGGTGAGTGGCTCCTCCTATCATATCTGGAGTTACACGATGGAGAAGCTGTGCTGGAGTTTTTGTTTCCGACATGCATTTCATGGTTTGGGACAAAAGAAGTATTCCTACATTTACCTGCTAATACTTACTTTAAGATGTGAGGGTCTCTTTTATCCACTATCTACGTGATCAATTCATGACACTATGGGAATGTGGAGGCAGCATTGAGTCCTTGTGATTGTTGTATTTTTAAAATACTATCTAAAACAAATCATGTTGGGGTGATGGGTCCCCAGTGATGTGATCCTTCTTCATTTTTTTCGTTGACAACAGTATATCATTTACAGCCATTTTTGTAGTTATTATAATTAATAGTTTCTGTTGTACTCATGTCTTCCATTTGTTCTCAACTCGACATGCCATGATGACTCACTTTCTATACACTTCTTAGATCTTGGTGTGAGTCTCACGATAAAGATTGGGATATGAATATTTACTTTTTTTTTTGGTTAAGTGAACATAAGTTAACATGTTCAATTCTTTCATTTTTGAAGTTTACTTTTTTAGGAGTCTAGTGAGGTCTTTGTACTGCTCTGACAGTGTGCTTGGTGTGAATTCATCCATCTTGCTCTTTTGTAGCTATGTGAATCTCAGGCTGAAGTAGACAGGTTTCTTCTCATTAGATCTGACCCACCAAAGCTAAAGATTTTATTCTATTCTGAAAAACTGCAATACTATCACACTTATTCTTAAATGTTGTGAAACTGGGAATGTGCCACGATATTGCAGAACTATATAAAGATCAGTCTTTGATACATTCTGGTAATAAAAGCATTATAATTCCAAAAAACAAAAGAATAAAAGAAGTGGGGTTCTTCCTCTGCCTCGTTAAGGATCCCTTTTCCTCTGTCTTCTTCCTTCTTTGTCCTCCTCGATTCCCTGTTTTGTCTATGTACTTCTAATATCCCTGAATCCTGCTTTGTCCTGATAGGTGCAGCTCCACTTTCTCCTGCACAGCATTAGGAGAGTTCATCTCCAGCCTTCTCTACCATTTCAAATTGGTGACTCAAGACCCTATCTCAAGGACAGAGTCTTCTGAAGCAGGCAGAATCCCAGGGGCTGCTTCTTGTTCCTCCTCTTTTCTCAGCCGCCTATTCCTTTTGAAGCAAACGTGCCTCTCCGGGTTTGGATAGTCCAAGCCTGGTCCTGCGGCACTGTGTGATGCTCCAGTGTGCGGCTCTTGTGCAGAGGACCTGAATGGTATGTGGGGTCTTTTTGGCGAAGCCAGATTGAACTATCTCCAGACACCTAGGCCTGGTTCATTGATGTGCAATTTTGTGCCAGGTGAAAGCCACAATTCTGGCCCCTGCACCTTCGAATGGTTTTGTAAGATATACGGGCTGGTATCCCAGATGTGATGTCTCTTACAAAGCAAAGGCGCCCCTCCTCCCTAACCCAGCTATAAGCAAGCACCCCAGTGGGATTAGGAGACCTGGAGTGACCAAGTATGGAAGTCAGACCTTAGGTTTCATGTCTCCTTCATTCTCAATATAGATAGAAGCTATTTCTTAGGACAATCTTTTGGATTTAGAGTATTTTAAAAGTTTTCATATCATGCTATAATTAGAAGTCACTATATTGGGTTGAAAATCAGACCTTACTAGATTCCACATGTGCTAGTTCTCAACTCTAGATATTTGTTACATTTTTTTCATTGACAACGTTTTATCATTTAGAGCCTTTTCTGTAGTTATTATAAGTTAATAGTTTCTGTTGTACTGATGTCTTCCATTTGTTCTCAACTCGACATATTTATGATTGTATGCTTTGGAACAGCTAGTATTTTAAATCTTTACATAAAGCTCTCTGGTTTATAAGTAAATCCTTTTTGTTTGAAATTGGCCTTTAGTTTCCTTAGCTCTATCCTTTGTAACTCTACTAATTTCTTACAATATTCTTCTGCATGGAGAGCATCTTAAGTGGTTGCTTACTATTCTATAGAATTCCTTTGTCTTGGAAGCTAGATTTTATACTTCACATCTCCTTTCGCACTGTAGATAATTTCCTACAGGATTTTTTACAATGACAATATTTTAAAGGTTTACACATTTTTCTTTAACTTACAGAGTCTTTCTTTTTGTTTTTGGAAGTCAGATGGATTCCATACATAGGACTCATTCTGAGGTCTTGAGATCTGTCCATCCTGGAGGACATTTGCACCACAAGAAGGTGAAGGAGGTTACAAGACAGAAGACGCCGGACATCTTCACTTCAGCCATCACCCAGGTGAGGCTAGAGAGCTTAGGTACATTTGCACATAGTGGTCACATGCACTTCTGACTTTCTGTGTAGTGCAGAACTCGGTTAGGTGGGTCTCTTCATTTTCTCCAAAGCTGCAAGTTAGGGAAGCTTTGCTGGGTCGTGAGTCTGATGAGCATTTCATGGGGTGGGACAAGTCAAGCATTCCTAAGCTTAACCTGCTGTGATTGACTGGAAGTGGTGGTTCTCTCCCTCTCTCTTATTCAGTGATACAATACTCATGTATTTTGCTGCTTTGTGATCATCGATTTCCTATTGCCTTCACCGCTCGCAATGACAATGAATCTTGCTTTTTCCCAGTAGGTGTAGCTCCATGAGCACAGTAGTATTCATCTGCACTCCTCTGTACCAGTTCAGAACCTATAGGTTACTTGGTGACTCAAGACATCCAGACAGAACTAGGGAGAGAAACTTCCTTAAGGACAGAAGACGTGGAATCAGGCAGGTTGCCATGAGCTGCTTCCAGTTGCTCCTCTTGATTCAACCACCTGCTGCTGTGCGGACAATATCTGCCTCTCTGGGTTTTCATTGTGCTAGCTGTGTCCAGTGGCACAGTGTGATACTCACATGTGCTGGTCCTTTGCAGATAGAGTGAATGGTATGTGTGGAGGCCTGTTGGAAGTGCAATGTTTAACTGCCTCCAGTGTCCTAGGCTTGGCTAATGCGGAAAGAGGTGCCATATGAACGCCAAAGTGTTGGCTATAAATTTTGGAGTGCTGCTTTGACTTATATGCTCTGGTAACCATGCTATGGTGTTCCTGAGAAAGCAATGCTCTTCCCCCCACCCCACCCCCACACATATTACCTGGTTACTCAACCTAGCTATAGTTGATATCTCCCAATGTCTAATGGGGAACCTCTACTGACCCCATTTGGAACTCAGACCTGATTCGTTTTTGTATTCTTTTGTATTTACAATATTTTAAAAATTTGTATACTATGCTATAATAACAAGTAACCATTTGGGGTTGGAAATCAGTCCTTACTAGATTGCTCAAGCCCTCATTCTAAACTTGAGATATTTGTTACCATGTTTTTGCATTGGCAATAACTCATTATTTCCATATTGTTCTGTAGTAAATATTTTGTTGGAAAATAAACTTTTACATTATACATTGCCTTCAGTATTAACTCTGGAAATTTGTTACAAAAATCTTTTACACTGACAGCATCTTCAATATTTGACCACTCTTTCAAGCATTTAAGTCCTTCATGTTGGAGGTCAGAAATTAGACATCACATATACTTTGCTCTCAGCTCTATGTGTTTGTTACAGTAATTTTTCGCATTGGAAATATTTTTCAATTTGGGTACTGTTCTATAAGTATAAGCAAATACTTTGGTTTTTCTCTCGAATACCCGGAATAATGTAATGTCACAAAAAAGTTTAGTATGTTGACCAATGGGCACAAGATGCATTGTAGACGGCATAGAGACTGACAGGAAATAGAATGCAACCTATAGTATGAACGCTCACTCTAGCTCCATAGTCTCACAGACTATCTTTTCTCCTCGGTTTCTGGACATGCTGTAAACTTGACACTGATATAATAAATTATAACCTATTTTACATGTTTTGTTTAAATTGTATTTTCCATTGTGTACGAATGAAGTTTTCATTTTTATAGTTTAGGGAAAGAGTTTCCCTTTCATTTGTCTGTGTTTTTATTTATTTACTTACCTATTTTTGTAGTCCTGGGGCATGAAGTCAGGGCCTGAGCATTATTCCTGCTTCTTTTGGCTCAAGGCTAGGACTCTACCACTTGAGCCACAGTGCCAATTCTGACTTTTTCTGTTTATGTGGTGCTGAGGAATCAAAGTCAGGGCTTCATGCATGCTAGGCAAGTACTCTACCACTAAAGCCACATTCCCAGCCTCTTTTCTTCTCTTTCCTTTTCTTTTTTTTGCATCTTTATTGTCAAAGTGATGTACAGAGGGGTTATAGTTTCATATGTGAGGACATGAGTACATTTCTTTTACAATTTGTTACCTCCTTCCTCATTCCCTCCTCTCTCCCCCCAACAGTTGTTTATTTGGTCACACCAAATGGTTTGGCAAGTATTGCTTTTGATGGTGGTTGACTTTTTAATTTTTTCTTGTCAAACTGATGTACAGAGAGGTTACAGTTTCATATGTTATGCATTGGATGCATTTCTTGTACTGTTTGTGACCTCCTCCCTCATTCCCCCTCCCCCACACCCCCTTTCCCTCTCCCTCCATGAGGTTCTCAGTTGGATGACACCAAACAGTTTTGCAAGTATTGCTTTTGTAGTCATTTGTCTTTTTATCCTGTGTCTCTCGATTTTGGTATTCCCTTTCACTTTGCTAGGTCTAATACCAGTATACAAAGTTTCCAATGTACTCAGATAAGATACAGTAGTAGTGTAGGTACAACCACAGGAAGGCGATACAAGAGGATCATCAACAATACAAGCTATGCTTTCACAGGGCATGTTGAATGTAATTATAACAGTGATATAAAAGTCGTTTCCATAACATGGAATTCATTTCACTTAGCATCATCTTATGTGTTCATAAGGGCATAGTGATTGGGCTCTTGTGATCCTGTGCTGTGACTAGCCTAAACCTGTACTAATTATTTTCTATTAGGGAAGCCATTGCATTCATGCTTCTTTGGGTCTGGCTCACTTCACTTAGTGGAATTGTTTCCAAGTTCTTCCATTTCCTTATGAATGGGGCAATGTCATTCTTTCTGATAGAGACATAAAATTCCATTGTGTATATGTACTCCATTTTCCTGATCCGTTGGTCTCCTGAGGGGCATTTGAATTGGTTCCATATTTTAGCTATGCCAAATTGTGCCGCGATGAACATTTTTGTGCTGGTGACTTTTGTGTATTCTTCTTTTTAGTCTTTTGGGTAGATGCCCAAAATTGGTGCTGCTGGGTCCTAGGGGAGCTCTATGTTGAGCCATCTGAGGAATGTCCATACTGCTTTCCAGAGTGGTTGAACCAGTTTATATTCCCACTAACAAGGAAGTAGGGTTTTTTTTTGGCCACATCCCCTCCAAAATTTGTTTTTGTTAGTTTTCTTGATCATGGACCTTCTTACTGGGGTGAGGTGGAATCTCAGTGTTGTTTTTATTTGCATTTCTTTATGGCCAGTGATGTACTTTTTCATATGTCTCTTGGCCATTGTCATTTCCTCATCAGAGAAGTTTCTTTTTAAGTCTTTAGCCCACTTGTTGAGGGGGCTGTTGGTTCTTTGTGGTTTGGTTTTGGCGGAATTTAAGTTTTTTAGTTCTGCATATATTTAATTTAATTTTTAATTTTTTTCTGCATATATTTTAGATGAGGCCTATGTCCGTTTAATGGCCGGTAAGATCTTTCCCCAATCTGTGGGCTTTGTTTTTCTTGCAAGCTATGTCTTTTGCCCTGCAGAAGCTCTGTGGTTTGATACAGTCCCATTTGTCCAACCTTTGTTTGATTTGTTGCAATTGTGGGCCTTTATTAAGGAACTTTTGTCCTGTGTCCAAGGAGCCCAAGTGTTTTTCCTACTGCTTCTTGTAGTGTTTACAGGGTGTCTGGTGTTTTTTTTTTTTTTGTTTTTTTTTTGAGGTCTTCGATCCATTTGCAATTGGTTTTGGTGCAGGCTGATGTATGAGGATCTAGTTTAATTTGTTGCAGGTGATGAACCAGTTTGGTCAGCACCATTTGTGAAAGAGGCTATCTTTCTTCCATCCTATTGTTTAGCTTTTTTATCAAAGATTAAGTAGGCATAGTTCCGTGGGTTCATTCCTGGGTCTTCAGTTCTGTTCCATTGGTGCTCAGGCCTGTTCTTGTGCCAATAACAAGCTATTTGGATTAGTATAGCTTTATAATACAGCTTGAAGTTTGGTAATTGTAATTCCTCCAGCTCTATTCTTTCTGCTTAGCATTGTTTTTACTATTCAGGCTCTTTTACTGTTCCACATGAATTTCTGGTTTGCTTCCTCTATTTCATTAAAAAGTGGTGTTGGGATATTAATGGGTATTGCATTGAATTTGTAGATAGTCTTTGGCAATATTTCCGTTTTAACAATATTAATCTTACCTATCCAGGAGCATGGGAGATCTTTGCATTTCCCTAGTTCTGCCTTAATTTTGTTTTTCAGGTTTTTACATTCTCATCATAGTGGCTTTCACTTCTTTGGTTAAGGTTATTCCTAGGTATTTTATGTTTTTTGAGGATATTGCAAAAGGTGTTACTTTCCTGATGTAGGCCTCACTCTTCATTGATTTTTGAGGATTTATTTTATATCCTGCTATTTTGCCAAAGTTTTGGATCAGCTCTAGTAGCTTCAGAGTGGAGTCTATTGGTTTATTTAGGTATAGGATCATGTCATCTGTGAAGACAGAAAGTGTCTTTTTGTTTTTGTTGTTTTCTGGTTTTCTTTTCTGTTTTGTTCATTTTTTTCTTCAAATTTTTATTATCAAACTGATGTACAGAGAAGTTACAGTTATATACATTAGGCATTGGATACATTTCTTGTACTGTTTGTTACCTTGTCCCTCATACTCCCCTCCCTCCTCCCCCTTTCCCCCCCTGAGGTGTTCAGTTCACTTACACCAAACAGTTATTGCAAGTATTGCTTTTGTAGTTGTTTGTCTTTTTTTACCCTGTGTCTCTCAATTATGGTATTCCATTTCAATTTCCTAGTTCCAATACCAGCATACACGGTTTCCAATATACTAATATAAGATTACAGAGATAGTCTAGCTACAACCACAGGATGGTGATACAAGATCATCACCAACAATAGAAGCTACAGGGGCTGGGGATATGGCCTAGTGGCAAGAGTGCCTGCCTCATATACATGAGGCCCTGGGTTCGATTCCCCAGCAACACATATACAGAAAATGGACAGAAGTGGCGCTGTGGCTCAAGTGGCAGAGTGCTAGCTTTGAGCAAAAAGAAGCCAGGGACAGTGCTCAGGCCCAGAGTCCAATCCCCAGGATGGCCAAAAAAAAAAAAAAAAAAAAAAGAATAGAAGGTACAGATACACATGGGGCGTTGAAAGTACTTACAACTGTGATATAACAATTGTTTCCATAACATGGAGTTCATTTCACTTAGCATCATCTTATGTGTACATAAGGGTATAGCTATTGGGCCTTGTGATGCTCTGCTATGACTTGCCTAAACCTGTACTAATTATTCCCAATAAGGGAGACCGTACAGTTCATGTTTCTTCGGGTCTGGCTCACTTCACTCAGTATAATTTTTTCAAAGTCCTTCCATTTCCTTACAAATGGGACAATGTCATTCTTTCTGAAAGAGGCATAAAATTCCATTGTGTATATGTACCACATTTTCCTGATCCACTCATCTACCGAGGGGCATCTGGGTTGGTTCCATATTTTAGCTATGACAAATTGTGCTGCGATGAACATTGTTGTGCTGGTGGCATTACTGTGATTTTCTTTGTGATCTTTTGGATGGATACCCAAAAGTGGGACTTCTGGGTTATAAGGGAGCTCTATATATAGCCTTCTGAGGAATCTCCATACTGCTTGTCAGAGTGGCTGAACCAGTTTACATTCCCACCAACAATGAAGAAGGGTTCCCTTTTGGCCACATCCCCTCCAACAATTGTTATTGTTAGTTTTCTTGATATATGACATTCTTACTGGGTTGAGATGGAATCTCAATGTTGTTTTGATTTGCATTTCTTTTATGGCCAGTGATGTAGAGCACTTTTTCATATGTCTCTTGGCCATTCACATTTCCTCATGAGAGAAGTCTCTTTGTAAGTCTTTAGCCCACTTGATGAGGGGGCTGTTGGTTCTTTGCAGTTTTGTTTTGGAAGAAGGTAATTTTTTTAGTTTTGCATATATTTTAGAGATGAGGCCTTTGTCCTTTGAATGGCCGGTAAAGTTATTCTCCTATTCTGTGGTCTTTCTTTTTATCTTGCGAGCTATGTCCTTTGCCGAGCAGAAGCTCTGCATTTTGATGCAGTCCCATTTGTCCAACCTTTCTTTGATTTATAGCCTTTCTGGGTCTTTGTTAAGGAAGTTCCGTCCTGCGCCAAGGAGCCCAAGTGTTTCTCCTACTCCTTGTTTTAGTGTTTTCAGGGTGTTTGTTTTGATTTTGAGGTCTTTAATCCATTTGGAATTGATTTTGGTGCAGGGTGATATATTAGGACCTAGTTTTAGTTTGTTGCACGTGTTGAGCCAGTTTTGCCAGCACCATTTGTTAAAGAGGCTATCTTTCTTCCCTACTATTGTTTTAGCTCCTTTATCAAAGATTAAGTAGGCGTAGTTCTGGGGGTTCATTTCTGGGTCTTCAATTCTGTTCCATTGGTCTTCAGGCCTGTTCCGGTGCCAATACCAAGCTCTTTTTATTACTATCACTTTATAATACAGCTTGAAGTTGGGTATTGTAATTCCTCCAGCACTGTTCTTTCTGCTTAGGATTGTTTTTGCTATTCTAGGTCTATTATTGTTCCATATGAGTTTCCGGATTGCTTCCTCTATTTCATCAAAAAATGGTGTTGGGCTATTAATGGGTATTGCTTTGAATTTGTAGATAGCCTTTGGCAATATTGCCATTTTGATTATATTAATCCTCCCAATCCAGGAGCATGGGAGGTTTTTCCATTTTCTTAGTTCTGACGGAATTTCGTTTTTCAAGCTTTTAATGTTCTCATCAAAGAGGTCTTTCACTTCTTTGGTTAAGGTTATTCCAAGGTAGTTTATGTTTTGGGGGGCTATTGCAAAAGGAGTTGCTTTCCGGATTTCAGCCTCAGTCTTCGGGTCGTTAGCATAGAGAAAGGCCGTTGATTTTTGAAGGTTTATTTTATATCCTGCAACTTTGCCAAAGTTTTGGATCAGCTCTAGTAGCTTGGGGGTAGAGTCTATGGGGTTCTTTAGGTACAGGATCATGTCATCTGCGAAGAGAGAAAGTTTAACTTCATCTTTTCCTATTTGGATCCCCTTTATATTTTCTTCATGCCTAATTGCTCTGGCTAGGAATTCTAGTACTATGTTGAAGAGCAGGGGAGAGAGTGGACACCCCTGCCTTGTTCCTGATTTTAAAGGGAATGGCTTTAGTTTTTCCCCATTTAGAGTTATGCTTGCTGTTGGTTTGTCATATACTGCCTTGATTCTATTCAGGAATGCTCCCTGGAATCCCAGTTTTTCCAGGGCTTGTATCATAAAAGCCCTGGATTTTATGGAATGCCTTTTCCGCATGTAGGGACATAACCGTGTGATTCTTTACCATGCTCGGGTTGATGTGGTGGATTACGTAAATTCACTTGCGTATATTGAACCAACTTTGCATCCCTGGGATGAATCCAGTTTGTTCACGGTGTATGATTTTTTTGTTCACTTGTTGAAGTCGATTGGCCAGAATTTTGTTGAAAATTTTTACATCAATGTTTAACAAGGTAATCGGTCTACAGTTCTCTTTCCTTGACGAGTCCTTGCCTGGTTTAGGAATGAGGGTTATACTGGCATCATAGAATGTGTTTGGTAGCAAACTTTCTCTTTCAATTCAATTGTGGAGTTTGAGAAATATTGGTGTGAGTTCTGTTTTGAAGGACTTGTAGAATTCTGCTGTGAATCCGTCTGGATCTGGGCTTTTCTTGGATGGGAAAACTCTTATGTCAGTTTCTATTTCAATGCTGGATATTGGTCTGATTAGAAGGTTTAAATCTGCGTGGTTGAGTTTGGGGATATCAATTTTTGCTAGGAAATCGTCCATTTCTTCAGGGTTCTCGAATTGTGGGTGTAAAGGTTTGCAAAATAGTCCCTTATGGTGTTGTGAAGTTTGGTTGTTTCTGAGGTGATGTTACCTGTTTCATCTCTGATCTTCTTTATTTGGGTGTGCGGCCTTCGTGTTTTGGTCAGGTTGGCTAGGGATTTGTCTACCTTTTTAATTTGTTCAAAGAACCAACTCTTTGTTTTGTTGATTCTTGTGATGTTTCTTTTTTGACTCGAAATCATTGAATTCTGATTTGACTTTTATTATTTGCTTCTGTCTGCTGCCTTGGGGTTTGGGTTCTTGTTCTCCTTTGAGCAGCTTAAGGTGCTTCCGTAAGTTGTTGAATTGCTGTTTCTCCAGTTTTTTGGTGTAGGCCCTCAGTGATGTAAATTTTCCTGTGAGTACGGCCTTCACTGTGTCCCAAACAGCTGGTCCTTTCTGTGCTCCTCTTGGTTTATTTCCATAAACATTTGAATTTCTGCTCTAATTTCTTCAATGACCCACTGATGGTTCAGCATTGTGTTGTTTAGTCTCCATGAATTATAGGATTTTCTGTGGTGGCTGTTGGAGTTAAGCTCTAATTTTCTTCCATTGTGGTCTCAGAGAATGCTGGGAATGATTTCAATACTTGTGAATTTGTACAGATTTTCTTTGTGCCCTAAGATGTGATGTATTTTGGAGAATATTCCATGTGCTGCTGAAAAGAATGTGTATTCTGGTGTTGCTGGATGGAATCCTCTGTAGTTGTCGCTTATGTCTAGTTGGTCTGTGGAGTTGTTTAGTTCTGAGGTTACTTTGCTCTGTTTTTGGCATGATAATCTGTTTAGACATGACAGTGGAGAGTTAAAGTCTGCAACTATCAATGTGATTGGGTCTGTGAGTGTTTCTAGAGTCAGTAGCGTTTTTTGGATGAAGTTGGTGGCTCCTGTATTTGGGGTGTAGACATTTAGGATGGTTATATCCTCCTGTAGTCAAGATCCCTTTATTAGTATGTAGTAACCTTCTTTGTCTCTTCTAACCATTTTTAATTTGTAGTCGATTTTATTTGATACTAGGATAGAAACTCCAGCCTACTTGTGGAGGCCGTTTGCTTGGTAGATTTTATTGTAGCCTTGGACATTTAGAAGATGCTTGCTTCTGCTGGATAGATGTGTGTCTTGGAGGCAGTAGAAAGATGGTTCGTGATTTTTGATCCAACTTATGAGCCTATGTCATTTAATTGAAAAGTTAGAGATTGTCATTTGTATAGCTATCTTGTTACTAGCTGAGTCTTCCCAATTCTAGATCTAATATTCTAGTTTTCTATGTAGGGTTTATTTCTCTGTCTGTATTGTGATCTGGATTATTTTCCATATGTAGTACATCCTTGAGGATTTTCTGTGAAAGTGGTATGGTGAAGATATATTTCTTCAGTTTTTCCTTGCTGTGGAAGACTTTTATTTGACTTTCAGCTATGAATGAGAGTTTAGCTGGGTACAGTATTCTTGGTTGATAGTTATTTTTCTTTAGGCTGTGGCATATCTCATTCCTTGCTTTCATGGTCTCTGCTGAGAAGTCTGGTGTAATACTTATTGGTTTTCTTTTATATGTGATTATTTTCTTCTCCCTAGCAGCTTTAAGGATTCTTTCCTTGGGCCCTATTGATCCTGTTTTGATCACAATATGGTGGTGGGAGGTCCTATTCAGGGCTGGTTGGTTTGGTGTTCTGAAAGCTTCTTGACTCTGGATAGGCCATTCCTTTTGGATATTTGGGACATTTTCAGCTAATTATCTGTTAATATAATTGCCTGTTGCATTGAGTTCTTTCTCTAGGTTTTCCTTGATACCTAGTAGCCTTAAATTGGTCTTCCTGATTGTATCTTGGATCTCCAGGAATGATCTCATTTGCCAATTGGATTGGTTTTGTACTGTTTTTGTTCTTTCTCCATATATTCCATGGAATCTTCAGTCCCTGAGACTCAATCCACTGCTTCATCTACTCTGCTCTGTAGGCTAGCTACTTGATTCTGAATCTCCCTTCATTCTGACTGGTCTTTCTTGATGGCTTCCATGTCTTTGCTGTAATTTTCTCTTAGGTCCTGTATGGACTTCTTTACTTCATTTATTTGGTTCTGATTGCTGTCTCTCAAATCTTTTAGCTGAGTAGCTCTCTTTTCATTGGGCTCTTGAAGTTCATTTATCTTGCTGTTTGTTTAGGCCATAAAATCCTCTATTAATTTTTGGTTTGCCTCCACACACTGTAGAATGGGTATCTGAAGGAATTCAAACTTTTCATTGAACATCTTTATCAGTAGACTTTCTAGGGAATTTTGAGGGTCCTCTTGTAGGTCTTTGACTGACAGCTCTGCTTCCTGCTTGTTTTGAGTGGGAGATGATATTCCCTTGTTTGCCATCTTTCCAGGGCTTCTTCGGCCCATTTGGATTGGAAATGCCAATCTACAAGCACCTGTGAGCACCATTTAAGACCCAAAGCAGAACTTACCAAGCATTGTTGTGTAAATTTTAGAAGTTCACAATTATATACAGCTCCCTCCCCTATCTTTTTCATATATACAAGCAAATTTTGTGTCCCCAGACAATCCAATATCAATACAACAACCTACCTTGAGCCCTATATTCAGTAGTTACTTATTTACGGTTTTAACCATCAGGGCAATTTTTGTTCTTATATGTAGTTCTTCTTGGTCTGGTGGGATTTCTTTATGAAACTCTATGACTCACTGAGATTGAACAGGGATACACTCCATCTGATAACCTGGTCCATGGAGTGGAAAGGTGGAGAAGAGTAGAATCAGTAGAAAGAAAGAGGTTAAAATGATAAAACAATGGAGACTCAACCGACAAGAGTAATGGTGTTACTCAAGGGAAAGTAATTTTAAAGATACAAAGTGTAAAAAGGAAAACAAAGAAAAATATAGGAAAAGAAACACACAAAAGAGGGACAAGGTAACAAACAATACAAGAAATATATCCAATGCCTAACGTATGAAATTGTAACCTCTCTGTACATCTGTTTTATAATAAAAACTAAAAAAAATGTATATACCCCAAAAATAAAAATAAAAAACATTACCATAACCCCCCCCCAATAAAACAGACAAATAAAAAACAGAAAATATAAAAAGTAGAATAGTTTAAATCAAGGTTTATAAATGGAGTCTTCCTTGTTTAGGCGGCCTCTTTCCAGTGTGTTTTTTGTGGGACGGTCTAGAGTCTATTTTCCTGCTGCTTGGCTGGTTTGATTTGCTTTCAGTTTTCAGGGGGTGTATCTACTCTGACCCTCCTCCCCTCTTAATTAAGTCCTGGGGCTCTGTGGTTTTCACAGCTTGCGGGTAGGACTTGGGAGTCCTCTGTAGTTTGGGGACACTGAACAATCTGGGGAACCGTGGCTCCTCCCATCTGCTGTGGGGCTGCTGCCTTTATAGCCTGGCTGGGAATAGGCTGTGAACTCAGCAGGGCAGGGCTCTCCCAACCTGGTTTACCTGGCTGAGAGCCATTTGACCTGAGAGAGTTCCCTCCCTCCTGGGCAAGGTGACCTTGTCCCTGGGTGGAGCTGTCTGTGGAAATCAGCTCTGTTGGCTAGTGGGAGTTGGGCTTCATCTGTAAAGGGGCTGTTTATCTGTCCCAGGAGCAGTTTTCTCTCCCATCTGATTGTTCAGAGTTGCTGGTAGCTGCTCACCCCTTGCGGTTTGATTTGACATTTTGCGGCTGCTGGAGAGTCAGCAGCTGCAGCATCAGTGGGGCAGGACATGAAGGGGCAGGGCGAAGTGTGGATAGGCACCTCTGGCTGATTTACCTGTGAGCTCCAGCTCTCACTTCCTGCTTTTTGGTGGTTTAATTTCAGAGTAGAATCTCAGGACTTTCCTGCCTGGGCTTGCTTGACCCTCAGATCTCAGCCTGAGTACCTAGGACTCCATGTGTGAGCAGTAGTGACAGACTTTTCCCCTTTGGATGGTGGTACATTTGGTATAGACATCTGGCTTCCCACCTCTAGAGAATGTGGGCACTAGTGGTTCACACCTGTAAGTATGGTTTTTCAGGAGGCTGAGATCTGACGATCCAGGTTTGAAGCCACACCCCACAGAAAAGACTTTGAGACTTATCTCCAATGAATCCCTCAAGGACAAAATGGGATGTGTGGCTCCACTGAGCCTTGAGAGAGGAAGCAAAGGGACCCCCCCACCCAAGTCTTGAGTTCAAGTCCAAGTCCAATTCAAGCACAAAAAGAAAGAACATATGAGAAAGGTTGCTGGGCTGGGGATATGGCCTAGTGGCAAGAGTGCCTTCCTCATATACATGAGGCCCTGGGTTTGATTCCCCGCACCACATATACAGAAAATGGCCAGAAGTGGCGCTGTGGCTCAAGTGGCAGAGTGCTAGCCTTGAGCAAAAAAGCCAGGGAAAGTGCTCAGGCCCTGAGTCCAAGCCCCAGGACTGGACAAGAAAAAAAAAAAAGAAAGAAAGAAAAAGGTTGCTAAAGCTCCACAAAAGGGAAAAAGAAAAGGGAAGCAAAAGGAAGCTCCTGGGCAGATAAGGAGATAAGGCAGCTGATTGCGGGGGAGGAATTCAACTGCCCCATAGAATCAATAGAGATTCTTTTCTTTTGATTGCATCACGCCTCCTGGCCTCATTTCTTTAATGTGGGGATGGGGTGAAGATTATCCTAAAATTTAGAGGCTTAGGGAAGATGTCCATTTACCCCCTCACTCTACACACACCCTCCCCTCTGCTGGGCCACTTGTCAGGGCCCTGTGATGTGGTTGCAGCTTTACTTACCTGGGCATTCACGGAGCCAACATGGCTCAATGCTCCATCTGTGGCTTGCAGCTATGCCAGCTGTGTGCTGTGGATTCAGTGGGCCTCTTTGCTGGATGGAGTAGGTACACTCACCCTTTTTGTGTGGCTTGAGCTTTTCACAGTGTGCTAGCTGAGTTCCAAGAGTCTCCAGAGAAGCATCTTGGAAGCTCGCAATCCCAGTGTTTCCAGTTCTTAAAGTGAGCTTGGGTTTTGTTGTAAGAAAAGAAAAAGAGCAGAAAGGGCAAACTCCACTAACCAAGAGGATTTATCCCAGAGCAGTAAAGCCTAGGAAGGGCAACCAAGTTTCCTTCAGCCACACATATGAGGTGGCCTTGGTCTAGAGCTCTCCTTTCCAAAACTGCTTGTTCATCCAGAAAGAGGGGAGATTATGCTGTAGGCATCTGCTGCCAAGACAATTCTAAGAGGTGGCTGTTGGGTGGGGGTGAGGTGGAAGGTGATGCTTTCAGATCAAGTCATTTTCCTTAAAAGTGACAAGTACTGTGTTAAAAAATTTTCTTTATTCAAAGAAACAGCAATCCTCTGGGTACTTATAAGGTAAATATTTACTACTTAGAAGTAGAGTTGAGGAGAGCCAGGGTACTATGCTGACATTCGCATTTCAAAAATGTGGCCACAGGCCATTCAGAAAGGCACCCTGAAATTAGCCAAAGTTTTGCCTCTCAACTGGGAAAAAGAAGAGCAATTTCAAATTAATTTAAAAGAAATACTTCAAGGAAGTGAAGAAGAAAACTGAGATGGGGGAGAGGGAAAGTTTTTAGTGTACCTGGCAAAATGTATTTAACCTCTGTTTTAGTTTGGAATTTTCCCTTTAGAGCTAGCAATTGGACAGCATAAATACAAAACATTGTGAAAGTTTCCTCTGGTGTGAAAACTTGATGATTGAAGCTTATGGTATGAACTGACAACAAATTAACAAGGAAAAAGCCTGCAGAAAGGCACTGGGAAAGTATAAATATGGAAGACAGAGGCTGACTCAGTGACTCAGACCTGTCCCTAGCTACTTAGGAGGATGAGATCTGAGGACTGTGGTTCAAAGCCAGAAGTGGGGCTTTGGCTCAGGTTGCAGAATGCTAGCCTTGAGTGCAAAACCTCAAGGACAGCACCCAGGGTCAGAGTTCAAGACCCAGAAGTAGCACGCATGCGTGTGAGTGCGCATGTGCACCTGTGTACAAACACACACACACACACACACACCACACACACACACACACACACACACACACACACACACACTTGAAAGACAGGCAGGATTCTGAGTCATATACAGAACTAAAGAAAGGGAAAGGACTGAGAATATCTGGGAGAAAGGAGAGGCTCTGGACTGTTGGGGGAAGAAGTTCACAGTGAGCATGGGGTATGGCATTTCATTGGAGCACTTATGTAGTAAAATATTACAATTACTGCTTTTTGTACTTTTTCAATGTAGTTTTTGTTTCCTGCTTATGGTGGGAATGACAGTGAATATATTAAACCTACAGTAACATAGCCAGAACAGTAAAAGTTTGGTGTCAGAAGTCTACATAGTCTCTGCTATCAAACAACTTCATGCATTCCCTTCATAATAATTTCATTTTTCTGTAACATACCTTAATCATCAGTTTCATGATTTGTACTTTTAAGCAATTGTATAACCTAAAAGACTCTGGCTCATCATTTGCCTTCAATCTTCCCTTTTGAGCTATTTAGACGTACCTCCGGTTCTCTTTTTTTAATATTATTAATGTGTCTGCCTCACGACTGCCATTGAATACCTCTAGTGAGTGTTGTGTTGCAGTTCCTGTCTCTGCATCCACACGTGTGGTTCCAGTTCATCACTTTTATCTCCTCGCTTGCTGAAATGACCTCTTCTTAATTTCCTGGCCTTCTTTGTGCATCGCGAGTGTTTATCACGTCATTGAGAATATTTGATCCTGGTGATTTGCTGTCTCTGATTACTCAGCCCAATGTGTGGGCTTCCATGAGGATTGCTTTCATCAAAACTCTGATATCTGTGAAGGAGCCATTCTCTTCCACACTTTGCAGTTGTTGAGAACGGATCATCGACTCTTACAATGTAGTCACTCTGGAAACTAGATTGGCCTTCCTGAGGAGTTGCTTGAGTGCCTTGTTTGCAAACCATTTTTGTCATGCCTGCCTGGATTCCTCACTGAGTTTACTCACCAAATGTCCTGTTCCATTGTCTTGTCAGCACCAAACAACAAACAATTCCTTCACTCTGTAATCTCAGCAGCAGCATTTCTCCCCATGAAGAGCTCCCCTGGTGACTAAGTCTTGGCTTCTTGTAGAGGCTACGAGGTGTAGGTTCTCCTATCCACCTCCCTGGCCCTCAGGATGGTGGCTGTTTCCCTGAAAAGACTGGGCCTGAACACTCCTACGCTGCTGTTTGGATTGCAATTGTTATTTGTTTTTATGACACCTTCAGCCTGGATCGCAAGAATTTCGAGGCTGTGTTAGGGCAGTGGCCTGTTCAGTGAAACTGAAACGCACAGTAGTTTTGTGCAGCATGGACCGGCCTTCGTTTCATCAAAGTTGAGAGGGGTGGCAGCATTTCCAACCTGTACAAAAGTCCACCATCATCCCATAAAGTTCGTATTCCATACCAAATAACAGAGGGTCTTATAAACACTAGAAATGAACAAATTAAACAATGACTAGACAACAGTAGAAGCAGAATTTTAAGGTCATATCCATATTCAAGGCGGTTATTCTCATAAGTCCTAGTATTGGCATGTGTACATGTATGCACACACATAGGCTTGCGTGAACACACACACACAGACACACACACACACAAATGACCTGAGATGCACTAATGTCACCTTCCCAAGGGCTCCACAAGGTCCAAGTTCTTCCAGGTCTATGATTTGACAATGTCCTGATGTTGGCCCAGCTAGCAGCGAAGCACAACTACTTGTATATCCTAGAATAAAGAATGGCCCTCCTCTCCTGGGGAAGGTCATGCATCCATCCAAATGAGAACAGCTGCAGAAGCAATGGAAAGAATGGATACACAGCAGTTAGGGGGGAAAGTCAGGCAGATCACTCCTGACAATCAATGGGATGATAAATGCTACAGCTCTCTCACCCTCATCTCCAGGATTCTGCATTTGAAGAAAGCTTCAAATCATCTTCTCTCCCTTCTTGGCTCCCTCCGTCCTGTCAGTACTAGGGTTTGAAGTCAGGACCTTGATCTTGCCATGCTGGTAGTCTACCATTAAGCTATGCCTCCAGCTTTTGAGATCCCAAGTAATTCTTTATGGCCTGTCCGTGATGGCCTTTGGGAAACTCTAGTCTAGAGCCCACCACTTTACTCTGGCATATTATTATGTGATAATAAAGCTGTTGTTATGTTGCTAAAAAAGAAGTTATTATCTACCTAGTTCCTTCCTCCTCCCAATCAGTAAATATTTTACTTTCTACTATTAATTCATATAAAGTATGACTGACCAAGAATCTCACACGCCCACACATTCAAATCGCCCATGGTCACCAGTGCCAAAGATGCAGTCTCTGAGGACACCAGGCTTCTCGACCTACCATGATGCTTCTCTAAATCAGGCCTGTGTCCTCTATGCACGCTCCCCGTTCCCCCGATGACACAAGCTTCCCCGCCTGCTTGTGGTACCGAGGCATGGAGGAGCAGTCACTGCTCACCCCTGACGCACGGCTCTGGTTGTTGCCTGTGGGGGCCTCAGGTGTGATGGAGGCTGAGGGTAAGGCTTGGCTGGTAGAGGCCAAGGTGATCCTGAAAATCCCTGGAGATGCTTGGGAGGCTGCCCCCGTGACCTGTGGGGAAACCAGGACACTAAAGACCGCCCCAAGGTCAGAGCCAGGTGTACGGGCTTCCAGAAACTGTATGCCGAAGCTGCGCTGTTCTGGGCTCCTTGTATGGACCACAGGAGAGAAAGGATCCTAGTTAATAACCAGTTCCTCTCCCCCTCATCCACCTGAGCGAGGGATTACAGAGTTATGAAAGAGAAGGCAACTTAGGCCCAAAGAATTGAGGTACTTCAGTGTAGGAGCAGGGCTGCTCAGCAAGGAGGCCTCAGCATCAGCCTTCCTGACTCCTGAATCTCAGCTTAGTATCTTCCCTGGTTTCTGCCCACCAAGACCCAGGTAGTTCTGCACGTTAGCCATCCCTAAGAGTTTCTTGGTATGGAGGCTTTTACCTTTTACCTGACAGGTTGTAGCTAAGGCCATGGTTGGATATGAGATGAACACGTGGCGTGTTTAAGTCGCTCCTAGGGTCAACCTGAAATTCAGAGTCTTTTGCCCGCCCCCCCCCCCCCCTCAGCAGGCCCTAAGTAGTACCACAATGTGCCAGGTACAGACCTCAGGACCCCATCCTTGTGACAGCTTACTCTCATTGCCTCAGTGCCTCGCAATGCACCTGGCATCCCAGCTGAGCCTTCTCTGTACACTGACCCAGGCCCCAAAACCCCTTCTGCTACTATATTGTCATAGATGCAGTTCATAGGTAGCTGCTTCAGCTGCTCAACGCTAGTACATTCCTGGCCAGGGTGAGAACAAGGGTAGTGACAGGGCCATGCTGTGATGGCCAGGCAGGACCCAGGCTTGGACCACAGCTGGAGCTGTGGACAGCCAGGTTCCTTAAACATTTGCATGCCTTGGGGTGGGCAGTAACTCATACCCGTATTCCTAATTAATGAGAAGCCTGAGATCTGAGGGTCAGTGTTAGAACCCCATCTAGGCAGACAAATCTTTGAGAGTCTTATGTTCAATTAATTATAAAAGGTGGGAGTGGTGCTGTCGGCAAGGTGTTAAAGCACAGGCCTTGAGGGAAAAGGTAAGGAACCCCCCCGGAACCCTGAGTTCTATCTCTAGAGCTGACCAAAACATTTTAAAAAGGGGTTGCCAAACTCATTGCGTATCTTTCCTGATGTCTCCAGCAGCAACCATATCAAGCTCTGCCCAGTATTAGAGTGGGATGATTGAAGGTGCCCAGGTAAAGTCGCCATCCCAGGTGCATAGAGGCAGAATTTCCTCTCAAGGCCCTGGGCCTTGCTCATCAGCTACCCAATCCTACAAGTTATAAGCAAGGACATGGTTACCTACCTGGAAACATTCCTAACATACCTAATGGTGATTAATTCTGCCAATCAGGACCCCTTGGATGTGAGTTGCCAGAGCAAAGGTGGAGGCCTGAGACTCGAGGAGAAAGACCCCTGTGAGCCCTGAGCTCTAGCACTCCTGAGAGCCTGCAGGCCATCCTGTGAGCTATTCACTGCCCCCATCTTACCAGGTGAGAGCCAGAGTTGCCTGGCCACTAAGCTGCAGGCAGCCTAGACTGGGCCACAAATCCCTCAAAGGTATAGAGTGGGGAGAAATTTAAGCCAGGTTTGCATGAGATATGCGACCCATGGTCCAAGGGAGGCCTTTTCCCCAGAAGCCTCAATCTCCTATCACCAGAGGCATTAGACAAGATGTCTCTGAACCTCACCCTGGGTGCCTAGTCCTACTTTAAAAGATGGTCACAGTGCTATGTATGTATATATCATCCCCTGGGATAGAGTGTGCCCCGGCCGAGAGGTAAGAAGGTAGTGAAGGGACACTTTCTGTCTATATTGCTGTCTACCTTCTAGAAAAGAGCAAATTTCATGAAGTTGATGAAGGTGAGTGGCAGCGGCCTAGACAGTGTGGGCAGGGAAGTGCAGGGTACTCATATTTGAAAATATTTCCAATGTGAAAAATTATTATAACAAACAGATAGAGCTCAGAACAAAGATTATGTGAACTCTAAAGTATAACATGGAACATGAAGGACTCAAATGTTTGAAAGAGTAGGCAAACATTTAAAATACTGTCAGTGTAAAAGATTTTTGTAACAAAATTCCAGAGTTAATACTGAAGGCAATGTACAACGCAAAGTTTATTTTCCAACAAAATATTTACTACAGAACAGTATGGAATTAGTGAGTTATTGCCAATGCAAAAAAATGGTAACAAATATCAAGAGTTTAGACTGAGGGCTTGAGCAATCTTGTTTGGTTTGATATCCAACACAAATGGATACCTGCATTATAGCATGGTAGACAAATTTTGAAAATATTGTAAATACAAGAGAATATTGCAATGAAAACCTACTCAGGTCTCACTTCCAAATGAGATCAGTACAGGTTTCCTGGTATATATTGGGTGGGCTCAACTATAGCTGGGTTGGCAAATCAGGTAATGTGGGGGGGGGGAGGGGGGAGGGGAAGGGCATTGCTTTCTCAGGAACACCATAGCATGGTTACCAGAGCATATAAGTCAAAGCAGCACTCCAAAATTTATAGCCAATATTGTGGCCTTCACATGGCACCTCTTTCCACATTCAATGTGCCAAGCCTAGGGCACTGGAGGTCGTTCCACGTGGCATCGCCAACAGGTCTCTACACATACCTTTCAGTCAATCTGAAAAGGGCCAGCACACGTGAGTATCACCCAGTGCCTCGGGACACGGCTGGCACAATGAAAACCGAGAGAGACAGATGTTGTCTGGACAGCAGCAGGTGCTTGAGTAAAGAAGAGCAACTGGAAGCAGCTCATCTCAACCTGCCTGAAGGTCTTCTGTCCTTGAGAAAATGTCTCTCCCTAGTACTGTCTGGATGTCCTGAGTCATCAAGTAACCTATAGGTTCTGAACTGGTACAGAGGAGTGCAGATGAACACTTGACTACTGTGCAGGAGGAAATTCAGGAGGAGCTGCACCTACTGGGAAAAAGCAAGATTCATTGTCATTGCGAGTGATAAAGGCAACAGGCAATCGATGATCACAAAGCAGCAAAATACATGAGTATTTTACCACTGAATAAGTGACACAAAGAGAACCACTTCTTCAAGTCAATCTGAGCAGTAAAGCTTAGAAATGCTTGACTTGTCCCACAACATGAAATGCTCATCAGACTCACAGCCCAGCGAAGCATCCCTACTTTCCAGCTTCTTACAAAATGTAAAGGCCCCCGTAACCGAATTCTGCACTACACAGAAAGTCAGAAGTGCAAGTGACCACTATGTGCAGATGCATGTTAGCTCTCTAGCCCTACCTGGGTGATGGCTGAAGTAAAGGTATCCAGCATCTTCTGTCTTGTAATCTCCTTCGCCTTCTCATGGTGCCCATGTCCTTCAGGATGGACAGATCTCAAGACCTCAGAATGAGTCCCATGTATGGAATCCATCTGACTTCCAACAACCAAAAGAATGACTCTGTAAGAAGAATGTGTAAACCTTTAAAATATTGTCATTGTAAAAAATCTTGTAAGAAATTATCTAGAGTGCAGAAGGAGATGTGAATTATAAGATCTAGCTTCCAAGACGAAGGAATTCTACAGAATAGTAAGCAACCATTTAAGGTGCTCTCCATGCAAAAGAATATTGTAACAAATTAGTAGAGTTACGAAGGATGGAGCTAAGGAAACTAAAGAACAATTTCAAACAAAAATGATTTACTTATAAACCAGAGACCTGTATGTAAAGATTTAAAATACTGGTAGTTCCAACCCATATCATCATAAATATGTCGAGTTGAGAAGAAATGGAAGGCAAGAGTACAACAGAAATTTTTAACATATAATAACTACAAAAATGGCTGTAAATGATAAAATATCGTCAATACAAAGAATGTAACAAATATCTGGAGTTGAGTACAAGAGCATGTGACATCTAGGAAGGTCTGATTTTCAACCCAAGAAAGTTACTTCTAATTATAGCATGATATGAAAACTTTGAAAATACTCTAAATCCAAAGGATTGTCCTAAGAAATATCTTCTATCTAGAGAGGGAAGGAGACATGAAACCTAAGGTCTGACTTCCATAGGTGGTCAGTCCAGGTCTCCTGATGCACACTGAGGGTGCTCGCCTATAGTTGGGTTTGGTAAGCAGGTTAGGGACTGAGGAGGCCTATGCTTTTTCAGAGACATCACATCTGGGATACCAGCCCATGAATGTTAAAATATCATACTAATGTGCAGGAACCAGCATTGTGGTTTTCACCTGGCACCACTGTGCTCATCGATGACCCAGGCCTAGGTGTCTGGAGACAGTTCAATCTGTCTTTGCCAAAAAGACTCCACATACCATTCAGGTCCTCTGCTCAAGAGCCGCACACTGGAGCATCACACAGTGCCGCAGGACCAGGCTTGGACTATCCAAACCCGGAGAAGCAGGTTTGCTTCGAAAGGAGCAGGGGGCTGTGTAAAGAGGAGCAATAGGAAGCAGCCCATGGGATTCTGCCTGCTTCAGAAGCCCCTGTCGTTCAGGGAGGGTCTTTCCCTGGTTCTGTCAGGAGGTCTTGAGTCACCAATTTGAAATGATAGAGAAGGCTGGAGATGAACACTCCGAATGCTGTGCAGGAGAAAGTGGAGCAGCACCTATCAGGATAAAGCAAGATTCAGGGTCATTAGTAGTGAGTGGAAAGACACAAGACGGGATCTTTGAGGATAATGCAGGAAGACTGAATAAAGGGGATCCTTAAAGAGGCAGAGGAAGAACACCACTTCTTTTCTTTTCTTTTTTCTTTTTATTTTGTTACTATAATGCTTTCATTACCAGAATGTATCCAAAACTGATCTTTTTATAAATCTGCAATATTGCAGCAGATTCCCAGTTTCACAATATTTAAGAATAAGTGAGATTGTGTTGCAGTATTTCAGTACAGAATAAAATCTTTAGCTTTCACGGTTCAGATCAAATGAGAAGCGACATGTCCACTTCAGCCTGAGCTTCACATAGGCACAAAAGAGCACGAAGAATGAATTCACCCCAAGCACACTGTCAGAGCAGTCCAAGGACCTCACTAGACTCCCCAAAAAGTAGGCTTCAAAAATGAAAGAACTGACCAAGTTCACGTGGGTTAATTTAACTCAAAAAAATCAAAGTAAATAGTCATTTCCCATTCTTTATCGTGAGACTCACGCCAAGGTCTACCAAGACTATGGAAAGTAAGTCATCATGGCATTTGAGAAGAAACACACCTCTGGGGACCGATCACCCCAACATGCTTTGTTAGAGACAGTACGTTAGAAAAACAGCAATCACCAGGGCTCAGTGCTGCCTTCACATTCCCAAAGTGTCATGAATTGATCGCTTAGATTGACGATACAGAGACATTCACTTTTTTAAATAATTGTGAGCAAGTAAATTTAGGAATACTTCTTTTGTCCCAATCCATTAAATATGCACATCAGACACCCAAGCTCCAGCAGAGCTTCCCCAACGTATAGCTACAGCGACGATGGCAGGAGCCCCTCACCATATTCTGTACTACACAAAAACATAGGAGAGCAAATGAACAACATGGACTGTTGCTGCTGTAATTCTCCTGCCTCACCTGGATTTCTGATGATGCAGGGAATCGGCTTCTGTCCTGAGATCTGTGAGTTCTCGAGGTGCCTACTTCCTCCAGAAGTGACAGGCACAGGCTGCTAACTCTATCTCAGCCGGCTGAAGCCAGAGGTCCAGGTTCGGTTTGCTTTGTGCAGCTCCAGAGTGTGCGAGGATCTTCCTGGTAGGTTTTGGGGTCAGATTCAGACAAGGGATGTTTGTTTGGGAGAAGGGAATGGGAGGGGGTGGGGATTACTTTTTGCTAGTGTACTGCCATTGGGCCTGCGGTCCCTGTGGAGCCACACCAATGGCAAGACATGGGGCTGCGAACCCCGAAGGCCCAAATCTCCTGAAGCCTTGGGTGGGTTTGCAGAAGCTCCAACAGAGAGTCTGCTGGCAACCATAGGTAAATGGGATGGAGACTGGGACACTGAATGCTCCAGAAGCGGAGCTGGTGCCTGGGGCAGCCACACTGAATCCAAAGCCTCGGGTGCCAGCTGAGGCCTCCCAGCAACCCGAGAGCAAAGGGACCTGAGAGAAGCTGGAAAGCCTGGAGCCCACAGTGCTGGTGTCCTTGGCCTGAGAGGTGGTCCCACAGCCCGTGTTGAGGAGGCGGCCGAGGGAGGGCTGGTTGCTGGCAAGGGCCACAAAGGTGGAGGCTGGGCCCCCTTGACAGCTCAAAGTGGCCGGTGTAGAGTAGCCCAGAGCCATCTGGCCTGTTGCTGTGGATGGCCCAAGCTTTGCATGGGTGTGTGTGGCCTGAGCTTTTCCTAGAATCAAGGAGGAGCCAAGGCGAGCAGCAAGGACTGGCTTCTTGTCCTCAAAGGCCAGCTTGGTGCGGACTCTTGGGGGGACACGCAAGGTCGGCATGATGCGGGAGGCAGAGGGAAATTTGAAGGCAGGCCTTGCTGTGTGGTGGAAGCTCAAGCTGGCCTCTCTGGTGGCAGAGGCAGGCGAGGGGCTGCGAGAGCTGGGGAAGCCAGGGGAACTAGAGCAGGTGGCTGCAACCGAACTGGGCGAAGCCTGGATTTTGGACAAAGGGCTCTTGCCATCCATACTCACAAGGGAGCTACCAGCAAAGGCCAGGGGAGCCCCTACAAAGCTCCTTGGAGCTGTAAAGTAGGTGGGAATGGCCTTGCTCTGAGGAGGATTTGTGCCTGGGTCTGTGGCTGAGGGGACAGAAGCCCTAGGGGAGCTGGCAGTGTCCAATGCACAAAATCCCTGCCTCTTGATGCCTGGAGCAGCTGGCTGTGTGGGTAAGCCAGATAGTGGCCCTGAGTTTGGGGACCCTATGCTGCCCATGCCAGGCTCACTGGCTGTAGCCTGGATGCAGCTGGAGGTAGCCATGGTGGTATGTGTGGCCCTAGGTGGCAGGAAGCTTTGGCCATTGCCTTCAGTTGGAACTGGAACAGTGGGCTCCGGCCTGGCCGGCACATAAGCCTCAGCAGAGGTTGCACATAAAGGCTGGCTGTGGTGGATCTGCAACTGCACCCTACGTTTGGTGCATGGGGTGGTGGCAGGGCAGCTGTAGACTTTGTCATAGGCCTCCCCATGTGTGTCTGCTGGTACCTCGGTGTCAAGGGGCACTGCAGCTGCTGAAGACCTGGACTGACAAGGCAGCAAGTCTTCCCTGACTTTCTTGGACAACCTCTCTTCCAGCAAGGGGAAAGACACAGGCCCTGGCCTCTTGCACAGCTCAGCCATGGCAAGCGAGGAACCAAATCCACAAGAGAGGCCGTCCAGGCTGGAGCCGGGCTTGCCAGCGATGTCGCGGCTTGCCAGGGACCTCCCAGAGGAGGGGCACGGTTTCTCCTCCAAGGCCTGATGGGAGCCCCAAGCAGGGAACCCTACCTTGGGGGCCTGAGACATCAGCACTGGCGAGGACCTTGGGAGCTTCAGAGGTGGCTTTCCAGCCCCAGGACTGTCAGGGTGCTGTCTCTTGTGTTGTGGACCACAGACAGACCCTTGCTTGTCTGCAGACACCTTGGTGGTTTCGTCTTGGAGGCCGTTGGCCAGAGTCTCCCCTGCCTTGGAATCTGGGACGTTCCTGGAGGGCGGAGCCTGTGGGCAGGAGCTGGTGGTCTGCTCCTGCCCAGGAGGAGGCGAAGCTGTGCCCTTCCGGAGGTGGATTCTCGGGGTCACCCCGCTGCACAGTCTCCTGCTGAGAGCCTTCATCTGATGGGTCTTCCAGCACCCAGCAGCCAGCGGGCCTAGGAGGAAATGGCGGGCCTGCTGGAGCAGATAGCGTCTTCGAGGAGTGGAGAGAAGATGCCTGGTGAAAGGGGCAAGTGGGCCTCGCGATCCCCTCTTGCTGGCTCTCAGGAGAGAGATGGGGAGCCAGGAGGAGAGCAGAGGGATGCTCTTGGAGGCCGAGGGTCGTCCACAGCCTGCAGGCGCTTGGCGCTTACACCCCTTGTGTGCCGGGATGGCCGCAGGCAGGCAAAGGCCAGTCTTGCCCAGATGGGCGCCCATGGCAATGGTTCACAGTGGTTGGCGCTCTGTGATCAGAGTCCTTGGCAACGAGAGTTCGTTTCCCGCCAACTCGGTGAGTCGCAGGCAACGCGAATGAGCAACGTTCACTGAAGGCTCGCGCGGGAGCCACTGATGACGTGGAAGGTTCTCGTGAGTGGGCAGCACGCAGGGGCCTCGAGGCTTGGGCCTCTCCCCACGAGGCCCAGGGCCTCCACTCTCTCCACGCCCTGCGGGATGTTCAACAAGGGTAGTGCCAGAAGTACCAGGTACCGCTCTACTCATAGCAGAATCTCATTTTTAGCCACTATTCAAAAAAATGTTTTGTGAATTTCTTGTCCCCCATTTTAAAAGATTTGACAGTAGAAAAATTCAATGTATTTCTTTTTTATGTTGTAGAAAGTCTCAAAATATTTCTTATATTTATTGTTATTGTAAAGGTGATGTACAGAGAGGTTACACTTACATAAATCAGGCAATGATTACATTTTTTTTTGAACAGTGTCATCTCTACCAATTTTTCTCCCAGGTTTTCCTTCCTGACATCGCAATTCTCCACACATTGTATGCATTTCAATATTCTACAACAAAGGAAGTATTGTAAGACCATTTGTTAGAGTAGAATTTTGTTATGAGGGCATGACTCTCTGAGGTCTTAAGTAACCCATGAATTATTGAAAAACTAGTTCCTAAAATTCCATTAAAAGCTCTCAAAACCACATATACACATAAACCACCCCCCCCACATACCCCACACAAATAAGAAATAAATGCGTGGGTGTGGTGGCTTCTACATCCTGGATTGCCCAATTGAAAAGTATACGACCCCCATCACAACCCCAAAAGGCTGGGTGCTGTGTAATCCCAGGCATATAGGAAGCCAACGCCAAATGATGGCAGTCCAGGTTAGTCTGGGCAATACATGAGACCCTATCTCAAAAAATGCCAGACTAAAAGTCGCAGATGGTAGATTACCTGGCTACCAAATACAAGTCCTCAGTTCAAACCCCACTACTGTTTTTTGTTTTGGTTTGGTTTGGTTTGGTTTGGTTTTTGCCAGTCCTGGGAACTCAGGGCCTGAGCAGTGTCCCAGGCTTCTTTTTGCTCAAGGCAAGCACTCTGCCACTTCCTGCTTTTTTTTTTTTTTCTATATATGTGGAGCTGAGCAATCGAACCCAAGGCTTTATGAATATGAGACGAGTGCTTGACCACTAGGCCATACTCCCACCACCCTCACTACTGTTAATAGGTGAATTAATTAACGTCTATACAGTCATAAATCATGATGGTGCTCTCAAATTACAATAGAAGGTAGAAAGTGGCTTGGAAGACTTGTGTAGCAAGAGCAAAAGGGCGAAAATCATGAGTGCAATGGCTGCTGGGCCCAGGTCAAAGTGGCTATAGTGCTGGGCTTCACAGAGCTGCTGCCCTGCAGGCATTCATACACCATGAGGGGGAGGATCTGCTACTCAGGACAGCTGTGGCCCTGGTTGTCTGAAAGCAGGAACTGAATCTCACTTCTCCCCAGCTCTTGCTGGGTGTGTTGCCTCAGCATACTGGTACCTGCAAAGGGGAGGAGGCAGAAGGGAACAACATTGAGTGACAACACAGGAAGGGAGGAAAGCCAATGAGGAGCTCCGGGCAGAAGAAGCTCTACTGTTCCTTCACTTTCTGTGTAATTCATAATGTGTGATCACTGAAATCTGTCTAGTGACATTGACTACAAAGGTTAAACAGTAGAGGATCTGCTCTGGACACTTTATTGTTATGATGATTAATGTGTCACCAAATGTGTGTGGTTTACACAACATGCCAGGAAGTTATGTGTGAGTTGACAACTTGCACTTTAGAGAGGAAATGGGGTTTGGGAGCTTATTGAGGGAGAGGGAAGAAAGGAGGAGGGAGAAGGGAGGAAGGAGACAGGCTTGCTGTGTCCTTTCATTCCACATGGGCCCTCAGACTATGGGATGGCACTGGTCATCTTCATGTCATATATGTATGTATATTTACCTCTAAGAATTTCTTTATACTGTTCATGTACATTTTGTTTCATGTACTTTTTTTTTACTGAACTACCTGTGGCTTCAGGCTGAACAGTCATGAGTTATTTTAGTATTAAAATGTTGAAAAATTCTAGATTTAGTGTATTTATAGGCCCAGTTTTAGACTAGAACTAAAATTTTAGAGCATAAAGATGAAAGGATGGATTTACTTATTAATTCAGATAATTAGACTATACAAAAAGAAACCAAGTATAGTAATTTATGAAGTCAGTTTAGATATTTAAGGTATTTAACTTAAAAACCGGATGCAACATTTTGAATGATCCTCTGGAAATCACCTAAATTATTTGTCACATATGAAATTCCATAGCAGACATAAATTCAGAAAAACCTGGGAATGATATTTGAAGCTTTTCTAAAACAAACCTAATTTTTTAAAATGGAATAGTCTTCTGAGCAGGCTTTTCAAGATTGTCCTGGGCCAGGAATGGTGGCTCCCTTGTATAATTTTGGAATGAAGAGAATATAGGTCAAGGCCAGGCTGGGCAAAAAGGTACCGAGGCCCTGTCTCAACAGGCAACTTAGATATTGTGGGTTAAGCATGTAATCACGGCTACATGGGAGGCATAGGTATTAGGACCAAAGTCTGAGGATTGCCCTAGACCCATATAGGAAACCCATACTGAAAAACAAACAAAATCTCTATCATTGCTTTGCAGAGTCAAACTTTAGTAATTGTAATTAAGAAATAATCTATAAAGTAAGGATGTATGATAGTGCATACAGAGTGCCGGGAGAGAGTAATACTAATAAATGTGATTTAAGTGAAATTATTGTTTTATTGTTGGCATATTTAATAATTTAGGAAATACCTACTGTGATTGTTGTACTTAGGAACGCTTTGACTGCCTAGATAAAAAGACAAAATTATTTCCACAGCTTTATGAAAAACAAATTCCTACTGTGTGTATGTGTGTGTGTGTGTGTGTGTGTGTGTGTGTGTGTGTGTGTGTGTGTTCTGCAGACTGAATTCAGAGGTTTGGTGTTTTCCCTTAGCTTTTTCACTCAAGACTGGTGCTCTATCACTTAAACAACAGCTCTACTTCTGTTATTTTTGGTGGTTAATTTGAGTCTCTTAGGTTTGCCTGCCTCTGCTTGCTTTGAATTGTGATTCTTAGATTTCAGCCTCTGGAGGACCTAAGATTACCAGTGCCTGGCCCTGCTGCCATTTAGATTTTTTCAGACAATGTTTTTTCCCAAAGACATTATAAGGAACAATGTCTACAGTGAACCTCATTTTATAAATGCCTTTCACAAGTGATATTGGACAAACAAATGGGAGACAAAACAACAGCTACAGAAGAAAAGCTTGCAGCTATGTGTATAATGTATCTCAATAGTTAGCTCTGCTTCCTTTCCTGGTGGATTATTTTCCATTTTTCGGTGGTTCCAGGTGGAATGTCAGCGATAGAGAAACTGAAGGGCACACTGTTGGAGAAGCCATCCCACTGCAGCGCTGTCACGTTCACCTGGGCCACGTTCACCTGGGCCGCGTCCACACACACACTCTGCACAGGCTCCACCAGTGTGGGGAAGTTGTCATTGATGTCCTCAAGGGTGACAATGACTGTGCCCGTGATGGTCTTGCTAGGTTCATCTTAAACATATAAGCAGGAGAACATCTTGCACACCCTCATCCTATAGCCAACAACAGACAGGCACAGTGTGTATTCTCTTACAGAGTTGGTAAGGACCACGCACTGTCCACTTAACTACACTTCCTGGTCTACACAGATCTTGGCTGAGACCAAATCATGCCTCTTGTCACTAAAGAAGTCAAAAGAGCTGGGTGCCCGTGGCTCAGGCTTGCTTATAATCCTAGTTACTCAGGTGGCTGAGATCTGAGGACTACGGTTCTAGCCCTGACAGGAAGCTAGCCCTGACAGGAAAGTCCATGCCATTGTGGAGAGGCTGTCATCCCTGGCACTATAGAGATGGTTCACCCCTGGAATAAGGTGGGGGTACCCCCCGAAGACAAGGTCAGTTCATCACATATCAATGGCACTTGCTCTAATTTCCTGGTTTTAAATTAAGAGGATTTTAGAGGTGCTTTCGTCCATGAGACAATAATGCAATGGTGCCATTGCTGTTTGTTCCCACTAACCTAAAATACTTGGAGTCTACAGAGTGACAGTGTCTTGGAGATTGAGCCCTCAACTTGTGACATCTCATACCACGTCCAGGTATATAGGATCAGGCTTACGATGGGCTTGACTTGGCAGATCACGCAGCCATGCCTGCTGCAGAAGTGGTCTTGCACTTGCTAGTGGAGGGAGATCCCCTCACATTGGGAGTCTGTGTCAACTGTTGTGGTATGAGAGTAGGGAGCAAAGGCAGCCTCCCTTTTCAACAGTAGTCATTTCAGACTCCCTGCCCAGGCCTTTGTTAAGCAAAGGGCACAAGTGACAGCCTATTTTGTCTTGGTTACCACAACAGAGTTGATACAGTGTTGCTGCAAGGTGACAGTTTGTTTTTAGGTAGAGCGATAGGTAGAGCATGGATCAAGATATGGCCCAGAGAAGGGCAAGGGATTTTAGGATGGTATTTGGTGCCATTGTTCAATGCACATTCTTTCCCTGTCATGAACGACTCTATTTCCATTTCCCTTGAAACACTCCTCCCTTCTTGTTGTTCCTCCATTGCTGAGTCCCATTTCCATCCTGCACACAAAGGCTCTGCCCCTCACACGTGGGGACTCCCAGCTGGAAGATGAGTGAACTGCACTTTAAGCATATTTTCTGCAAGTTACCTTGATGACTTCTGCTGGATTCACACCCATCAGATCCCAAGAGACTATGTCCAGTAGCAGCTGAGGCTGAGAAATCCATTCTTTCATTTTGTGTGTATGTGTGTGTTTGCTGGTCTTGGGGCTTGTACTTAGGGGTGTCACTGAGCTTGTTTTGCTCAAAACTCATGTTCTACCACTTGAGCCACAGCTCTACTTCTGACTTTGGGTAGTTAATTGATCCGTGTCCACTTTAATCCTGCACCCAGCAATCTTGGTCATGCATATATTGCTTGCTTTTGATTGGCAAAGAATTCAAATTTAGCAGAAAGATCACAAATCAAACCTCAGTATCTTCTGCCCACAAAGCATTTGTCAGAAAATGTGCAAGAAGTATAGACATTTTGAATTCCTGAATAGTCTACCTAGATTTCACCTAATTTTTAGTATTTCTCTACATCTGCCTTTTATTTTTCCATTGTTTTACATGTACTACATGCACACGTGTATATATGTACAAAAACACACATAATAAATATATGGCAAGAACCCACATACACATGCATGCATATGCCTATGTGCATACATGTTCAGATGTATGCACACACGCACATCCATGCATAGTTGCACACAATATCTACAGTTCCATATAGTGCCATTCACAAATTTAGCAACTTTTTTTTTTTTTGCCAGTCCTGGGGCTACAACTCAGGGCCTGTTCACTGTCCCTGGCTTCTTTTTGCTCAAGGCAAGCACTCCATCACTTGAGTCACAGCACCACTTCTGGCATTTTCTGTTTATGTGATGCTGAGGAATCCAACCCAGGGTTTCCTGCACGCTAGGCCAGCACTCTACCACTAAGCCACATTCCCAGCCCACATTTAGAAAGTTAAAATTGGCACATGCTATATATGAATTCTGCCAATTATAGGATTGCATTTCTATCCATGATCGTGTTCACATCCTTTATTAGATTTACTTGTCATGGCCATTTATTCTCCGTCAATATAAAAGCCCTCCTTCCTTTCTTTGTTTCATTTGCTTATATTCATAGATTTCAAAAGCTTCCTGCTTCCTGCCACCTAGGGCCGCACATACCACCGTGGCTACCTCCAGCTGCACCCAGGCTGCAGCCACTGAGCCTGTTATGGACAGCATAGGATCCCCAAACTCAGGGCCACTATCTGGCTTTTCCACACAGCCAGCTGCTCTAGACAACAAAACGCAGGTCTTTTGTGTACTGGACACTGCCAGCTTGCCTAGGGCTTCTGTCACCTCTGCCACAGACCCAAGCACAAATCGTCCTTAGAGCAAGTCCATTCCCACCTACTTTACCCCTCCCAGGGGCATTGTAGGGGCTCCCCTGGCCTCTGCTGGTGGCTCCATGGTGAGCATGGATGGTAAGGGCCCTCTGTCCAAGATCAAGGCTTCGCCCAGTTCGGTAGCAGCCACCTGATCTAGTTCCCCTGGATTCCCCAGCTCTCGCAGCCCCTCGCCTGCTTCTGAGGTAAGAGAGGCCAGCTTAAGCTTCCACCACACAGCAAGGCCTGCCTTCAAATTTCCCTCTGCCTCCCGCAACAAGCCAGCTTTCCGTGTCCATCCAAGAGTCCGCACCAAGCTGGCCTTTGAGGACAAGAAGCCAGTCCTTGCTGCCGGCATTGGCTGATCCTTGATGCTAGGAGAGGCGCAGGCCACACACACCCCTGCAGAGCCTGGGCCTGCCTCAGTAGTAGGCCAGAGGGCTCTGGGCTACTCTAGGCAGGCCACTTTGAGCTGTCAGGGTGGCCCAGCCTCCACCATTGTGGCCCCTGTCAGCAAGCAGCCTCCCTCAACTGCCTCCACACCACGGGCTGTGGGACCACCTCTCCGGCCAAGGCCATCGGCACTATGGGCCCCAGGATTGCCAGCTTGTCCCAGGCCCCTTTTTTCTCAGGTTGCAGGGAGGCCTCAGCTGGCACCCGTGGCTTTGGATTCAGTATGGCTGCCCCAGCTACCAGCTCTTCTTCTGGAGCATTCTGTATCCCACTCTCCAGCCCCTGTACCCATGGTTGCCAGCAGAATCTCTGTTGGAGCTTCTGCAGAACCACCCAAGTCTTCAGGGGATTTGGGCCTTTGGGGTTCGCAGCCCCGTGTCTTGCCATTGGTGGGCTCCACAGGGACTGGAGACCCAATGGCAGCACACTAGCAAAAAGTAATCCCCACCCCCTCCCATTCCCTTCTCCCAAACAAACATCCCTAGTCTGAATCTGACCCCAAAACCTACCAGGAAGAGCCTCACACACTCTGGAGCTGCACAAAGCAAACCGAACCTGGACTTCTGGCTTCAGCTGGCTGGGATAGAGTTAGCAGCCTGTGCCCTGTCACTTCTGGAGGAAGTGGGCACCTCGAGAACTCACAGGTCCCAGGACAGAAGCCAATTCCCTGCATCATCAGAAATCCAGGTGAGGCAGGAGAACTACAGCAGCATCTACCCATCTTGTTCATTGGCTCTCTTGCTTTATTGTGTAGGGCAGAACATGGTGAGTGGCTCCTCCTATCATATCTGGAGTTACACGATGGAGAAGCTGTGCTGGAGTTTGGGTTTACGACATGCATTTCATGGGTTGGGACAAAAGAAGTATTCCTACATTTACCTGTTAATACTTACTTTAAGATGTGAGGGTCTCTTTTATCCACTATCTACGTGATCAATTCATGACACTATGAGAATGTGGAGGCAGCATTGAGTCCTGGTGATTGCTGTATTTCTAAAATACTGTCTGAAACAAAGCATGTTGGGGTGATGGGTCCCCAGTGATGTGATCCTTCTTCATTTTTTTCATTGACAACATTATATCATTTAGAGCCTTTTCTGTAGTTATAAGTTAAGAGTTTCTGTTGTACTCATGTCTTCCATTTGTTCTCAACTCGATATGCCATGAGGACTCACTTTCTATACACTTGTAGATCTTGGCGTGAGTCTCACGATAAAGACTGGGATATGACTATTTACTTTGATTGTTTTGGTTAAATGAACATAAGTTAACATGTTCAATTCTTTCATTTTTGAAGGTTACTTTTTTGGGAGTCTAGTGAGGTCTTTGGAGTGCTCTGACAGTGTGCTTGGTGTGAATTCATCCTTCTTGCTCTTTTGTAGCTATGTGAATCTCAGGCTGAAGTAGACAGGTTTCTTCCCATTAGATCTGACCCACCAAAGCTAAAGATTTTATTCTATTCTGAAAAACTGCAATACTATCACACTTATTCTTAAATGTTGTGAAACTGGGAATGTGCCACGATATTGCAGAACTATATAAAGATCAGTCTTTGATACATTCTGGTAATAAAAGCATTATAATTCCAAAAGACAAAAGAATAAAAGAAGTGGGGTTCTTCCTCTGCCTCGTTAAGGATCCCTTTTCCTCTGTCTTCTTCCTTCTTTGTCCTCCTCGATTCCCTGTTTTGTCTATGCACTTCTAATATCCCTGAATCCTGCTTTATCCTGATAGGTGCAGCTCCACTTTCTCCTGCACAGCATTAGGAGAGTTCATCTCCAGCCTTCTCTACCATTTCAAATTGGTGACTCAAGACCCTATCTCAAGGACAGAGTCTTCTGAAGCAGGCAGAATCCCAGGGGCTGCTTCCTGTTCCTCCTCTTTTCTCAGCCGCCTATTCCTTTTGAAGCAAACTTGCCTCTCCGGGTTTGGATAGTCCAAGCCTGGTCCTGCGGCACTGTGTGATGCTCCAGTGTGCGGCTCTTGTGCAGAGGACCTGAATGGTATGTGGGGTCTTTTTGGCGAAGCCAGATTGAACTATCTCCAGACATCTAGGCCTGGTTCATTGATGTGCAATTTTGTGCCAGGTGAAAGCCACAATTCTGGCCCCTGCACCTTCGAATGGTTTTGTAAGATATACGGGCTGGTATCCCAGATGTGATGTCTCTTACAAAGCAAAGGCGCCCCTCCTCCCTAACCCAGCTATAAGCAAGCACCCCAGTGGGATTAGGAGACCTAGACTGACCAAGTATGGAAGTCAGACCTTAGGTTTCATGTCTCCTTCATTCTCAATATAGATAGAAGCTATTTCTTAGGACAATCTTTTGGATTTAGAGTATTTTAAAAGTTTTCATATCATGCTATAATTAGAAGTCACTATATTGGGTTGAAAATCAGACCTTACTAGATTCCACATGTGCTAGTTCTCAACTCTAGATATTTGTTACATTTTTTTCATTGACAACGTTTTATCATTTAGAGCCTTTTCTGTAGTTATTATAAGTTAATAGTTTCTGTTGGACTGATGTCTTCCATTTGTTCTCAACTCGACATATTTATGATTGTATGCTTTGGAACAGCTAGTATTTTAAATCTTTACATAAAGCTCTCTGGTTTATAAGTAAATCCTTTTTGTTTGAAATTGGCCTTTAGTTTCCTTAGCTCTATCCTTTGTAACTCTACTAATTTCTTACAATATTCTTCTGCATGGAGAGCATCTTAAGTGGTTTCTTACTATTCTATAGAATTCCTTTGTCTTGGAAGCTAGATTTTATACTTCACATCTCCTTTCGCACTGTAGATAATTTCCTACAGGATTTTTTACAATGACAATATTTTAAAGGTTTACACATTTTTCATTAACTTACAGAGTCTTTCTTTTTGTTGTTCGAAGTCAGATGGATTCCATACATAGGACTCATTCTGAGATCTTGAGATCTGTCCATCCTGGAGGACATGGGCACCACAAGAAGGTGAAGGAGGTTACAAGACAGAAGACGCTGGACATCTTCACTTCAGCCATCACCCAGGTGAGGCTAGAGAGCTTAGGTACATTTGCACATAGTGGTCACATGCACTTCTGACTTTCTGTGTAGTGCAGAACTCGGTTAGGTGGGTCTCTTCATTTTCTCCAAAGCTGCAAGTTAGGGAAGCTTTGCTGGGTCGTGAGTCTGATGAGTATTTCATGGGGTGGGACAAGTCAAGCATTCCTAAGCTTAACCTGCTGTGATTGACTGGAAGTGGTGGTTCTCTCCCTCTCTCTTATTCAGTGATACAATACTCATGTATTTTGCTGCTTTGTGATCATCGATTTCCTATTGCCTTCACCGCTCGCAATGACAATGAATCTTGCTTTTTCCCAGTAGGTGTAGCTCCATGAGCACAGTAGTATTCATCTGCACTCCTCTGTACCAGTTCAGAACCTGTAGGTTACTTGGTGACTCAAGACATCCAGACAGAACTAGGGAGAGAAACTTCCTTAAGGACAGAAGACATGGAATCAGGCAGGTTGCCATGAGCTGCTTCCAGTTGCTCCTCTTGATTCAACCACCTGCTGCTGTGCGGGCATTATCTGCCTCTCTGGGTTTTCATTGTGCTAGCTGTGTCCAGTGGCACAGTGTGATACTCACATGTGCTGGTCCTTTGCAGATAGAGTGAATGGTATGTGTGGAGGCCTGTTGGAAGTGCAATGTTTAACTGCCTCCAGTGTCCTAGGCTTGGCTAATGCGGAAAGAGGTGCCATATGAACGCCAAAGTGTTGGCTATAAATTTTGGAGTGCTGCTTTGACTTATATGCTCTGGTAACCATGCTATGGTGTTCCTGAGAAAGCAATGCTCTTCCCCCCACCCCACCCCCACACATATTACCTGGTTACTCAACCTAGCTATAGTTGATATCTCCCAATGTCTAATGGGGAACCTCTACTGACCCCATTTGGAACTCAGACCTGATTCGTTTTTGTATTCTTTTGTATTTACAATATTTTAAAAATTTGTATACTATGCTATAATAACAAGTAACCATTTGGGGTTGGAAATCAGTCCTTACTAGATTGCTCAAGCCCTCATTCTAAACTTGAGATATTTGTTACCATGTTTTTGCATTGGCAATAACTCATTATTTCCATATTGTTCTGTAGTAAATATTTTGTTGGAAAATAAACTTTTACATTATACATTGCCTTCAGTATTAACTCTGGAAATTTGTTACAAAAATCTTTTACACTGACAGCATCTTCAATATTTGACCACTCTTTCAAGCATTTAAGTCCTTCATGTTGGAGGTCAGAAATTAGACATCACATATTCTTTGCTCTCAGCTCTATGTGTTTGTTACAGTAATTTTTCGCATTGGAAATATTTTTCAATTTGGGTACTATTCTATAAGTATAAGCAAATACTTTGGTTTTGCTCTCGAATACCCGGAATAATGTAATGTCACAAAAAAGTTTAGTATGTTGACCAATGGGCACAAGATGCATTGTAGACGGCATAGAGACTGACAGGAAATAGAATGCAACCTATAGTATGAACGCTCACTCTAGCTCCATAGTCTCACAGACTATCTTTTCTCCTCGGTTTCTGGACATGCTGTAAACTTGACACTGATATAATGAATTATAACCTATTTTACATGTTTTGTTTAAATTGTATTTTCCATTGTGTAGGAATGAAGTTTTCATTTTTATAGTTTAGGGAAAGAGTTTCCCTTTCATTTGTCTGTGTTTTTATTTATTTACTTACCTATTTTTGTAGTCCTGGGGCATGAAGTCAGGGCCTGAGCCTTATTCCTGCTTCTTTTGGCTCAAGGCTAGGACTCTACCACTTGAGCCACAGTGCCAATTCTGACTTTTTCTGTTTATGTGGTGCTGAGGAATCAAAGTCAGGGCTTCATGCATGCTAGGCAAGTACTCTACCACTAAAGCCACATTCCCAGCCTCTTTCTTCTCTTTCGTTTTCTTTTTTTTGCTTCTTTATTGTCAATGTGATGTACAGAGGGGTTATAGTTTCATATGTGAGGACATGAGTACATTTCTTTTACAATTTGTTACCTCCTTCCTCATTCCCTCCTCTCTCCCCCCCTTTCTCTCTCCCCCCAACAGTTGTTTATTTGGTCACACCAAATGGTATGGCAAGTATTGCTTTTGATGCTGGTTGACTTTTTAATTTTTTCTTGTCAAACTGATGTACAGAGAGGTTACAGTTTCATATGTTATGCATTGGATGCATTTCTTGTACTGTTTGTGACCTCCTCCCTCATTCCCCCTCCCCCACATCCCCCTTTCCCTCTCCCTCCATGAGGTTCTCAGTTGGATGACACCAAACAGTTTTGCAAGTATTGCTTTTGTAGTCATTTGTCTTTTTATCCTGTGTCTCTCGATTTTGGTATTCCCTTTCACTTTGCTAGGTCTAATACCAGTATACAAAGTTTCCAATGTACTCAGGTAAGATACAGTAGTAGTTACAACCACATGAAGGCGATACAAGAGGATCATCAACAATACAAGCTATGCTTTCACATGGCATGTTGAATGTAATTATAACAGTGATATAAAAGTCATTTCCATCACATGGAATTCATTTCACTTAGCATCATCTTATGTGTTCATAACGGCATAGTGATTGGGCTCTTGTGATCCTGTGCTGTGACTAGCCTAAACCTGTACTAATTATTTTCTATTAGGAAAGCCATAGCATTCATGCTTCTTTGGGTCTGGCTCACTTCACTTAGTGGAATTGTTTCCAAGTTCTTCCATTTCCTTATGAATGGGGCAATGTCATTCTTTCTGATAGAGACATAAAATTCCATTGTGTATATGTACTCCATTTTCCTGATCCGTTGGTCTCCTGAGGGGCATTTGGCTTGGTTCCATATTTTAGCTATGCCAAATTGTGCCGCAATGAGCATTTTTGTGCTGGTGACTTTTGTGTATTCTTCTTTTTAGTCTTTTGGGTAGATGCCCAAAAGTGGTGCTGCTGGGTCCTAGGGGAGCTCTATGTTGAGCCATCTGAGGAATGTCCATACTGCTTTCCAGAGTGGTTGAACCAGTTTATATTCCCACCAACAAGGAAGTAGGGTTTTTTTTTTGGCCACATCCCCTCCAAAATTTGTTATTGTTAGTTTTCTTGATCATGGACCTTCTTACTGGGGTGAGGTGGAATCTCAGTGTTGTTTTGATTTGCATTTCTTTATGGCCAGTGATGTACTTTTTCATATGTCTCTTGGCCATTGTCATTTCCTCATCAGAGAAGTTTCTTTTTAAGTCTTTAGCCTACTTGTTGAGGGGGCTGTTGGTTCTTTGTGGTTTGGTTTTGGCGGAATTTAAGTTTTTTAGTTCTGCATATATTTAATTTAATTTTTAATTTTTTTCTGCATATATTTTAGATGAGGCCTATGTCCGTTTAATGGCCGGTAAGATCTTTCCCCAATCTGTGGGCTTTGTTTTTCTTGCAAGCTATGTCTTTTGCCCTGCAGAAGCTCTGTGGTTTGATACAGTCCCATTTGTCCAACCTTTGTTTGATTTGTTGCAATTGTGGGCCTTTATTAAGGAACTTTTGTCCTGTGTCCAAGGAGCCCAAGTGTTTTTCCTACTCCTTCTTGTAGTGTTTACAGGGTGTCTGGTGTTTTTTTTTATTTGAGGTCTTCGATCCATTTGCAATTGGTTTTGGTGCAGGCTGATGTATGAGGATCTAGTTTAATTTGATGCAGGTGTTGAACCAGTTTGGTCAGCACCATTTGTGAAAGAGGCTATCTTTCTTCCATCCTATTGTTTAGAATTTTTATCAAAGATTAAGTAGGCATAGTTCCGTGGGTTCATTCCTGGGTCTTCAGTTCTGTTCCATTGGTGCTCAGGCCTGTTCTTGTGCCAATACCAAGCTATTTGGATTAGTACAGCTTTATAATACAGCTTGAAGTTTGGTAATTGTAATTCCTCCAGCTCTATTCTTTCTGCTTAGCATTGTTTTTGCTATTCGGGCTCTTTTACTGTTCCACGTGAATTTCTGGTTTGCTTCCTCTATTTCATTAAAAAGTGGTGTTGGGATATTAATGGGTATTGCATTGAATTTGTAGATAGTCTTTGGCAATATTGCCGTTTTAACAATATTAATCTTACCAATCCAGGAGCATGGGAGGTCTTGCATTTCCCTAGTTCTGCCTTAATTTTGTTTTTCAGGTTTTTACATTCTCATCATAGTGGCTTTCACTTCTTTAGTTAAGGTTATTCCTAGGTATTTTATGTTTTTTGAGGCTATTGCAAAAGGTGTTACTTTCCTGATGTAGGCCTCACTCTTCATTGATTTTTGAGGATTTATTTTATATCCTATTTTGCCAAAGTTTTGGATCAGCTCTAGTACCTTCAGAGTGGAATCTATTGGGTTCTTTAGGTATAGGATCATGTCATCTGTGAAGACAGAAAGTGTCTTTTTGTTTTTGTTGTTTTCTGTTTTTTTTTCTGTTTTGTTCATTTTTTTTCTTCAAATTTTTATTATCAAACTGATGTACAGAGAAGTTACAGTTTCATACATTAGGCATTGGATACATTTCTTGTACTGTTTGTTACCTTGTCCCTCATACACTCCTCCCTCCTCCCCCTTTCCCTTTCCCCCCCTGAGGTGTTCAGTTCACTTACACCAAACAGTTATTGCAAGTATTGCTTTTGTAGTTGTTTGTCTTTTTTTACCCTGTGTCTCTCAATTATGGTATTCCATTTCAATTTCCTAGTTCCAATACCAGCATACACGGTTTCCAATATACTAATATAAGATTACAGAGATAGTCTAGCTACAACCACAGGACGGTGATACAAGATCATCACCAACAATAGAAGCTACAGGGGCTGGGGATATGGCCTATTGGCAAGAGTGCCTGCCTCATATACATGAGGCCCTGGGTTTGATTCATCAGCAACACATATACAGAAAATGGACAGAAGTGGCGCTGTGGCTCAAGTGGCAGAGTGCTAGCTTTGAGCAAAAAGAAGCCAGGGACAGTGCTCAGGCCCAGAGTCCAGTCCCCAGGATGGCCAAAAAAAAAAAAAAGAATAGAAGCTACAGATACACATGGGACGTTGAAAGTACTTACAACTGTGATATAACAATTGTTTCCATAACATGGAGTTCATTTCACTTAGAATCATCTTATGTGTACATAAGGGTATAGCTATTGGGCCTTGTGATGCTCTGCTATGACTTGCCTAAACCTGTACTAATTATTCCCAATAAGGGAGACCGTAGAGTTCATGTTTCTTCGGGTCTGGCTCACTTCACTCAGTATAATTTTTTCAAAGTCCTTCCATTTCCTTACAAATGGGACAATGTCATTCTTTCTGAAAAAGGCATAAAATTCCATTGTGTATATGTACCACATTTTCCTGATCCACTCATCTACCGAGGGGCATCTGGGTTGGTTCCATATTTTATTTTATTTTATTTTATTTTTTTTTTTTTTTTTTTTTTTTTTTTTTTGGCCAGTCCTGGGCCTTGGACTCAGGGCCTGAGCACTGTCCCTGGCTTCTTCCAGCTCAAGGCTAGCACTCTGCCACTTGAGCCACAGCGCCACTTCTGGCAGTTTTCTGTATATGTGGTGCTGGGGAATCGAACCTAGGGCCTCGTGTATCCGAGGCAGGCACTCTTGCCACTAGGCTATATCCCCAGCCCCGGTTCCATATTTTAGTTATGACAAATTGTGCTGCGATGAACATTGTTGTGCTGGTGGCATTACTGTGATTTTCTTTGTTATCTTTTGGATGGATACCCAAAAGTGGGACTTCTGGGTTATAAGGGAGCTCTATATATAGCCTTCTGAGGAATCTCCATACTGCTTGCCAGAGTGGCTGAACCAGTTTAGATTCCTACCAACAATGAAGAAGGGTTCCCTTTTGGCCAAATCCCCTCCAACAATTGTTATTGTTAGTTTTCTTGATATATGACATTCTTACTGGGTTGAGATGGAATCTCAATGTTGTTTTGATTTGCATTTCTTTTATGGCCAGTGATGTAGAGCACTTTTTCATATGTCTCTTGGCCATTCACATTTCCTCATGAGAGAAGTCTCTTTGTAAGTCTTTAGCCCACTTGATGAGGGCCCCTGCTGTTGGTTCTTTGCAGTTTTGTTTTGGAAGAAGGTAATTTTTTTAGTTCTGCATATATTTTAGAGATGAGGCCTTTGTCCTTTGAATGGCCGGTAAAGTTATTCTCCTAGTCTGTGGTCTTTCTTTTTATCTTGCGAGCTATGTCCTTTGCCGAGCAGAAGCTCTGCAGTTTGAGGCAGTCCCATTTATCCAACCTTTCTTTGATTTATAGCCTTTCTGGGTCTTTGTTAAGGAAGTTCCATCCTGCGCCAAGGAGCCCAAGTGTTTCTCCTACTCCTTGTTTTAGTGTTTTCAGGGTGTCTGTTTTGATTTTGAGGTCTTTAATCCATTTGGAATTGATTTTGGTGCAGGGTGATATATTAGGACCTAGTTTTAGTTTGTTGCACGTGTTGAGCCAGTTTTGCCAGCACCATTTGTTAAAGAGGCTATCTTTCTTCCCTACTATTGTTTTAGCTCCTTTATCAAAGATTAAGTAGGCGTAGTTCTGGGGGTTCATTTCTGGGTCTTCAATTCTGTTCCATTGGTCTTCAGGCCTGTTCCGGTGCCAATACCAAGCTCTTTTTATTACTATCACTTTATAATACAGCTTGAAGTTGGGTATTGTAATTCCTCCAGCACTGTTCTTTCTGCTTAGGCTTGTTTTTGCTATTCTAGGTCTATTATTGTTCCATATGAGTTTCCGGATTGCTTCCTCTATTTCATCAAAAAATGGTGTTGGGCTATTAATGGGTATTGCTTTGAATTTGTAGATAGCCTTTGGCAATATTGCCATTTTGATTATATTAATCCTCCCAATCCAGGAGCATGGGAGTTTTTTCCATTTTCTTAGTTCTGACTGAATTTCGTTTTTCAAGCTTTTAATGTTCTCATCAAAGAGGTCTTTCACTTCTTTGGTTAAGGTTATTCCAAGGTAGTTTATGTTTTGGGGGGCTATTGCAAAAGGAGTTGCTTTCCGGATTTCAGCCTCGGTCTTCGGGTCATTAGCATAGAGAAAGGCCATTGATTTTTGAAGGTTTATTTTATATCCTGCAACTTTGCCAAAGTTTTGGATCAGCTCTAGCAGCTTGGGGGTAGAGTCTATGGGGTTCTTTAGGTACAGGATCATGTCATCTGCGAAGAGAGAAAGTTTAACTTCATCTTTTCCTATTTGGATCCCCTTTATATTTTCTTCATGCCTAATTGCTCTGGCTAGGAATTCTAGTACTATGTTGAAGAGCAGGGGAGAGAGTGGACACCCCTGCCTTGTTCCTGATTTTAAAGGGAATGGCTTTAGTTTTTCCCCATTTAGAATTATGCTTGCTGTTGGTTTGTCAGAGACTGCCTTGATTATATTCAGGAATGTTCCCTGGAATCCCAGTTTTTCCAGGGCTTGTATCATAAAAGCCCTGGATTTTATGGAATGCCTTTTCCGCATGTAGGGACATAACCGTGTGATTCTTTACCATGCTCGGGTTGATGTGGTGGATTACGTAAATTCACTTGAGTATATTGAACCAACTTTGCATCCCTGGGATGAATCCAGTTTGTTCACGGTGTATGATATTTTTGATCACTTGTTGAAGTCGATTGGCCAGAATTTTGTTGAAAATTTTTGCATCAATGTTTAACAAGGTAATCGGTCTACAGTTCTCTTTCCTTGATGAGTCCTTGCCTGGTTTAGGAATGAGGGTTATACTGGCATCATAGAATGTGTTTGGTAGCAAACTTTCTCTTTCAATTCAATTGTGGAGTTTGAGAAATATTGGTGAGCGTTCTGTTTTGAAGGACTTGTAGAATTCTGCTGTGAATCCGTCTGGATCTGGGCTTTTCTTGGATGGGAAAACTCTTATGTCAGTTTCTATTTCAATGCTGGATATTGGTCTGTTTAGAAGGTTTAAATGTGCATGGTTGAGTTTGGGGATATCAATTTTTTGCTAGGAAATCGTCCATTTCTTCAGGGTTCTCGAATTGTGGGTGTAAAGGTTTGCAAAATAGTCCCTTATGGTGTTGTGAAGTTTGATTGTTTCTGAGGTGATGTTACCTGTTTCATCTCTGATCTTCTTTATTTGGATGTGCTGCCTTCGTTTTTTGGTCAGGTTGGCTAGGGATTTGTCTACATTTTTAATTTGTTCAAAGAACCAACTCTTTGTTTTGTTGATTCTTGTGATGTTTCTTTTTTGACTCCAAATCATTGAATTCTGATTTGACTTTAATTATTTGCTTCTGTCTGCTGCCTTGGGGTTTGGCTTCTTGTTCTCCTTTAAGCAGCTTAAGGTGCTTCCTTAAGTTGTTGAATTGCTGTTTCTCCAGTTTTTTGGTGTAGGCCCTCAGTGATGTAAATTTTCCTGTGAGTACGGCCTTCACTGTGTCCCAAACAGCTGGTCCTTTCTGTGCTCCTCTTGGTTTATTTCCATAAACATTTCAATTTCTGTTCTAATTTCTTCAATGACCCACTGATGGTTCAGCATTGTGTTGTGTAGTCTCCATGAATTATAGGATTTTCTGTGGTGGCTGTTGGAGTTAAGCTCTAATTTTCTTCCATTGTGGTCTGAGAAAATGCTGGGAATGATTTTAATACTTGTGAATTTGTACAGATTTTCTTTGTGCCCTAAGATTTGATGTATTTTGGAGAATATTCCATGTGCTGCTGAAAAGAATGTGTATTCTGGTGTTGCTGGATGGAATCCTCTGTAGTTGTCGCTTATGTCTAGTTGGTCTGTGGAGTTGTTTAGTTATGAGTTTACTTTGCTCTGTTTTTGGCATGATAATCTGTTCAGACATGACAGTGGAGAGTTAAAGTCTGCAACTATCAATGTGATTGGGTCTGTGAGTGTTTCTAGCGTCAGTAGTGTTTGTTGGAAGAAGTTGGGGGTGCCTGTATTTGGGGTGTAGACATTTAGGATGGTTATATCCTCCTGTAGTCAAGATCCCTTTATTAGTATGTAGTAACCTTCTTTGTCTCTTCTAACCATTTTTAATTTGTAGTCGATTTTATCTGATACTAGGATTGAAACTCCAGCCTACTTGTGGAGGCCGTTTGCTTGGTAGATTTTATTGTAGCCTTGGACATTTAGAAGATGCTTGCTTCTGCTGGATAGATGTGTGTCTTGGAGGCAGTAGAAAGATGGTTCGTGATTTTTGATCCAACTTATGAGCCTACGTCATTTAATTGAAGAGTTAGAGATTGTCATTTGTATAGCTATCTTGTTACTAGCTGAGTCTTCCCAATTCTAGATCTAATATTCTAGTTTTCTATGTAGGGTTTATTTCTCTGTCTGTATTGTGATCTGGATTATTTTCCATATGTAGTACATCCTTGAGGATTTTCTGTGAAAGTGGTATGGTGAAGATACATTTCTTCAGTTTTTCCTTGCTGTGGAAGACTTTTATTTGACTTTCAGCTATGAATGAGAGTTTAGCTGGGTACAGTATTCTTGGTTGATATTTATTTTTCTTTAGGCTGTGGCATACCTCATTCCTTGCTTTCATGGTCTCTGCTGAGAAGTCTGGTGTAATTCTAATTGGTTTTCTTTTATATGTGATTATTTTCTTCTCCCTAGCAGCTTTAAGGATTCTTTCCTTGGGCCCTATTGATCCTGTTTTGATCACAATATGGTGGTGGGAGGTCCTATTCAGGGCTGGTTGGTTTGGTGTTCTGAAAGCTTCTTGACTCTGGATAGGCCATTCCTTCTGGATATTTGGGGCATTTTCAGCTAATTATCTGTTAATATAATTGCCTGTTGCATTGAGTTCTTTCTCTAGGTTTTCCTTGATACCTAGTAGCCTTAAATTGGTCTTCCTGATTGTATCTTGGATCTCTAGGAATGATCTCGTTTGCCAATTGGATTGATTTTGTATTGTTTTTGTTCTTTCTCCATATATTCCATGGAATCTTCAGTCCCTGAGACTCACACCACTGCTTCATCTACTTTGCTCTGTAGGCTAGCTACTTGATTCTGAATCTCCCTTCATTCTAACTGGTCTTTCTTGATGCCTTCCATATCTTTGCTGTAATTTTCTCTTAGGTCCTGTATGGACTTCTTTACTTCATTTATTTGGTTCTGATTGCTGTCTCTCAAATCTTTTAGCTGGGTAGCTCTCTTTTCATTGGGCTCTTGAAGTTCATTTATCTTGCTGTTTGTTGAGGCCATAAAATCCTCTATTAATTTTTGGTTTGCCTCCACACACTGTAGAATAGGTATCTGAAGGGATTCAAACTTTTCATTGAACATCTTTATCAGTAGACTTTCTAGGGAATTTTGAAGGTCCTCTTGTAGGTCTTTGACTGACAGCTCTGCTTCCTGCTTGTTTTGAGTGGGAGATGATATTCCCTTGTTTGCCATCTTTCCAGGGCTTCTTCGGCCCATTTGGATTGGAAATGCCAATCTACAAGCACCTGTGAGCACCATTTAAGACCCAAAGCAGAACTTACCAAGCATTGTTGTATAAATTTTAGAAGTTCACAATTATATACAGCTCCCTCCCCTATCTTTTTCATATATACAAGCAAATTTTGTGTCCCCAAACAATCCAATATCAATACAACAACCTACCTTGAGCCCTATATTCAGTAGTTACTTATTTACGGTTTTAACCATCAGGGCAATTTTTGTTCTTATATGTAGTTCTTCTTGGACTGGTGGGATTTCTTTATGAACCCCTTTGACTCACTGAGATTGAACAGGGATACCCTCCATCTGATAACCTGGTCCATGGAGTGGAAAGGTGGAGAAGAGTAGAATCAGTAGAAAGAAAGGGGTTAAAATGATAAAACAATGGAGACTCAACCGACAAGAGTAAAGGTGTTACTCAAGGGAAAGTAATTTTAAAGATACAAAGTGTAAAAAGGAAAACAAAGAAAAATATAGGAAAAGAAACACACAAAAGAGGGACAAGGTAACAAACAATACAAGAAATATATCCAATGCCTAACGTATGAAATTGTAACCTCTCTGTACATCTGTTTTATAATAAAAACTAAAAAAAAAATGTATATACCCAAAAAATAAAAATAAAAAACATTACCATAACCCCCCCCCCAATAAAACAGACAAATAAAAAACAGAAAATATAAAAAGTAGAATAGTTTAAATCAAGGTTTATAAATGGAGTCTTCCTTGTTTAGGCGGCATCTTTCCAGTGTGTTTTCCTGGGACGGTCTAGAGTCTATTTTCCTGCTGCTTGGCTGGTTTGATTTGCTTTCAGTTTTCAGGGGTTGGATCTACTCTGACCCTCCTCCCCTGTTAATTAAGTCCTGGGGCTCTGTGGTTTTCACAGCTTGCGGGTAGGACTTGGAGTCCTCTGTAGTTTGGGGACACTGAACAATCTGGGGAACCATGGCTCCTCCCATCTGCTGTGGGGCTGCTGCCTTTAAAGCCTGGCTGGGAATAGGCTGTGAACTCAGCAGGGCAGGGCTCTCCCAACCTGGTTTACCTGGCTGAGAGCCATTTGACCTGAGAGAGTTCCCTCCCTCCTGGGCAAGGTGACCTTGTCCCTGGGTGGAGCTGTCTGTGGAAATCAGCTCTGTTGGCTAGTGGGAGTTGGGCTTCATCTGTAAAGGGGCTGTTTATCTGTCCCAGGAACAGTTTTCTCTACCATCTGATTGTTTAGAGTTGCTGGTAGCTGCTCACCCCTTGCGGTTGGATTTGACATTTTGCGGCTGCTGGAGAGTCAGCAGCTGCAGCATCAGTGGGGCAGGACATGAAGGGGCAGGGCGAAGTGTGGATAGGCACCTCTGGCTGATTTTCCTTAAGTCTGTGAGCCTTGGCCTCGGAAGGAGCCTCCTACCTGAGGGAATGGGGGGGTAACTTTCTCCTGGGCAGAGCTGGCTCTCACCACTCAGTCACTCCTGCCTTTTTCAAAGATGGCCCCTTTGTCCTCTCTTTCGCCTGGCACACTTGAGTTCCAGTCTAGGCCGACCTGGTCAGTGCCAGAGTCTGAGATGGTGCTTTGATCTGGCCGTGAGGGAAAGGCTACCTTCCAGATGCTGCTGTGGGCCGAGTGGGAATATCTTTCTTGGGGTACTCATGCTTTTTCTGCGATTTCGGCCCTTCCATGCTCAGCCTGTGATCCGTGTGTGTCTGCCACCATCTGGAGGATTTCTTCCTGGTTGCCACTGTGTGCTTTAGGTGTATGGAGTGCTAGGGCCTGTGCCGGCACTAGCACCAGCAGGTTGGCGGGACACTTTCCCTGAGCTCAAAGCTGTGTTTTCAGGCAAGGAAAGTTGATTTTTCCTTTCTAGCCAGAATACGTATACTGTTCTAACTTCCTTGACCTGTGTTCCTAGGAGTACCAGTTTCTCTGGAGCAGTCAAGTCAAACTGGGATGTCAGAGGGAGCTTAGCTAGGCCTCTGCTGCTCTTTGGCTGTCTTCCCAGAAATCCTGCTTCGTTTCTTGTCTTTTCCTTTCTTTTCTTTTCCTTTGAGGGGAAAAAGGATGGAGGTCCTGGGGCTTGAACTCAGGGCTTGGGCGGTGTCCATGAGCTTTCTTGCTCTAGGCTAGCAATTTACCTGTGAGCTCCAGCTCTCACTTCCTGCTCTTTGGTGGTTTAATTTCAGAGTAGAATCTCAGGACTTTCCTGCCTGGTCTTGCTTGACCCTCAGATCTCAGCCTGAGTAGCTTGGAGTCCATGTGTGAGCAGTAGTGACAGACTTTTCCCCTTTGGATGGTGGTACATTTGGTATAGACATCTGGCTTCCCACCTCTAGAGAAGTTGGGCACTAGTGGCTCACACCTGTAATTATGGTTTTTCAGGAGGCTGAGATCTGACGATCCAGGTTTGAAGCCACACCCTACAGAAAAGACTTTGAGACTTATCTCCAATGAATCCCTCAAGGACAAAATGGGATGTGTGGCTCCACTGAGCCTTGAGAGAGGAAGCAAAGGGACCCCCCCCCCAAGTCTTGAGTTCAAGTCCAAGTCCAATTCAAGCACAAAAAGAAAGAACATATGAAAAAGGTTGCTGGGCTGGGGATATGGCCTAGTGGCAAGAGTGCCTTCCTCATATACATGAGGCCCTGGGTTTGATTCCCCGCACCACATATACAGAAAATGGCCAGAAGTGGCGCTGTGGCTCAAGTGGCAGAGTGCTAGCCTTGAGCAAAAAGAAGCCAGGGAAAGTGCTCAGGCCCTGAGTCCAAGCCCCAGGACTGGCCAAGAAAAAAAAAAAAGAAAGAAAGAAAAAGGTTGCTAAACCTCCACAAAAGGGAAAAAGAAAAGGGAAGCAAAAGGAAGCTCCTGGGCAGATAAGGCAGCGGATTGGGGGGGGAGGAATTCAACTGCCCCATAGAATCAATGGAGATTCTTTCCTTGTGATTGCATCATGCCTCCTGGCCTCATTTCTTTAATGTGGGGATGGGGTGGGGATTATCCTAAAATTTAGAGGCTTAGGGAAGATGTCCATTTACCCCCTCACTCTACACACACCCCACACTCTGCTGGGCCACTTGTCAGGGCCCTGTGATGTGGTTGCAGCTTTAATTACCTGGGCATTCACGGAGCCAACATGGCTCAATGCTCCATCTGTGGCTCGCAGCTATGCCAGCTGTGTGCTGTGGATTCAGTGGGCCTCTTTGCTGGAGTAGGTACACTCACCCTTTTTGTGTGGCTTGAGCTTTTCACAGTGTGCTAGCTGAGTTCCAAGAGTCTCCAGAGAAGCATCTTGGAAGCTCGCAATCCCAGTGTTTCCAGTTCTTAAAGTGAGCTTGGGTTTTGTTGTAAGAAAAGAAAAAGAGCAGAAAGGGCAAACTCCACTAACCAAGAGGATTTATCCCAGAGTAGTAAAGCCTAGGAAGGGCAACCAAGATTCCTTCAGCCACACATATGAGGTGGCCTTGGTCTAGAGCTCTCCTTTCCAAAACTGCTTGTACATCCAGAACGAGGGGAGATTATGGTGTAGGCATCTGCTGCCAAGACAATTCTAAGAGGTGCCTATTGGGTGGGGGTGAGGTGGAAGGTGATGCTTTCAGTTCAAGTCATTTTCCTTAAAAGTGACAAGTACTGTGTTTAAAAATTTTCTTTATTCAAAGAAACAGCAATCCTCTGGGTACTTATAAGGTAAATATTTACTACTTAGAAGTAGAGTTGAGGAGAGCCAGGGTACTATGCTGACATTCGCATTTCAAAAATGTGGCCTCAGGCCATTCAGAAAGGCACCCCTGAAAGTTAGCCAAACTTTTGCCTCTCAACTGGGAAAAAGAAGAGCAATTTCAAATTAATTTAAAAGAAATACTTCAAGGAAGTTAAGAAGAAAACTGAGATGGGGGAGAGGGAAAGTTTTTAGTGTACCTGGCAAAATGTATTTAACCTCTGTTTTAGTTTGGAATTTTCCCTTTAGAGCTAGCAATTGGACAGCATAAATACAAAACATTGTGAAAGTTTCCTCTGGGGAGAAAACTTGATGATTGAAGCTTATGGTATGAAATGACAACAAATTAACAAGGAAAAAGCCTGCAGAAAGGCACTGGGAAAGTATAAATATGGAAGACAGAGGCTGACTCAGACACTCAGAACTGTCCCTAGCTACTTAGGAGGCTGAGATCTGAGGACTGTGGTTCAAAGCCAGAAGTGGGGCTTTGGCTCAGATTGCAGAATGCTAGCTTTGAGTGCAAAATATCAAGGAGAGCACCAGGGCCAGAGTTCAAGACCTAGAAGTAGCACGCATGCGTGTGATTGTGCATGTGCACCTGTGTACAAACACACACACACACACACACACACACACACACACACACACACTTGAAAGACAGGCAGGATTCTGAGTCATATACAGAACTAAAGAAAGGGAAAGGACTGAGAATATCTGGGAGAAAGGAGAGGCTCTGGACTGTTGGGGGAAGAAGTTCACAGTGAGCATGGGGTATGGCATTTCATTGGAGCACTTATGTAGTAAAATATTACAATTACTGCTTTTTGTACTTTTTCAATGTAGTTTTTGTTTCCTGCTTATGGTGGGAATGACAGTGAATATATTAAACCTACAGTAACATAGCCAGAACAGTAAAAGTTTGGTGTCAGAAGTCTACATAGTCTCTGCTATCAAACAACTTCATGCATTCCCTTCATAATAATTTCATTTTTCTGTAACATACCTTAATCATCAGTTTCATGATTTGTACTTTTAAGCAATTGTATAACCTAAAAGACTCTGGCTCATCATTTGCCTTCAATCTTCCCTTTTGAGCTATTTAGACGTACCTCCGGTTCTCTTTTTTTAATATTATTAATGTGTCTGCCTCACGACTGCCATTGAATACCTCTAGTGAGTGTTGTGTTGCAGTTCCTGTCTCTGCATCCACACGTGTGGTTCCAGTTCATCACTTTTATCTCCTCGCTTGCTGAAATGACCTCTTCTTAATTTCCTGGCCTTCTTTGTGCATCGCGAGTGTTTATCACGTCATTGAGAATATTTGATCCTGGTGATTTGCTGTCTCTGATTACTCAGCCCAATGTGTGGGCTTCCATGAGGATTGCTTTCATCAAAACTCTGATATCTGTGAAGGAGCCATTCTCTTCCACACTTTGCAGTTGTTGAGAACGGATCATCGACTCTTACAATGTAGTCACTCTGGAAACTAGATTGGGCTTCCTGAGGAGTTGCTTGAGTGCCTTGTTTGCAAACCATTTTTGTCATGCCTGCCTGGATTCCTCACTGAGTTTACTCACCAAATGTCCTGTTCCATTGTCTTGTCAGCACCAAACAACAAACAATCCCTTCACACTGTAACCTCAGCAGCAGCATTTCTCCCCATGAAGAGCTCCCCTGGTGATTAAGTCTTGGCTTCTTGTAGAGGCTACGAGGTGTAGGTTCTCCTATCCACCTCCCTGGCCCTCAGGATGGTGGCTGTTTCCCTGAAAAGACTGGGCCTGAACACTCCTACGCTGCTGTTTGGATTGCAATTGTTATTTGTTTTTATGATACCTTCAGCCTGGATCGCAAGAATTTCGAGGCTGTGTTAGGGCAGTGGCCTGTTCAGTGAAACTGAAACGCACAGTAGTTTTGTGCAGCATGGACCGGCCTTCGTTTCATCAAGGTTGAGAGGGGTGGCAGCATTTCCAACCTGTACAAAAGTCCACCATCATCCCATAAAGTTCGTATTCCACACCAAATAACAGAGGGTCTTATAAACACTAGAAATGAACAAATTAAACAATGACTAGACAACAGTAGAAGCAGAATTTTAAGGTCATATCCATATTCAAGGCGGTTATTCTCATAAGTCCTAGTATTGGCATGTGTACAGGTATGCACACACATAGGCTTGCATGAACACACACACACAGACACACACACACACACAAATGACCTGAGATGCACTAATGTCACCTTCCCAAGGGCTCCACAAGGTCCAAGTTCTTCCAGGTCTATGATTTGACAATGTCCTGATGTTGGCCCAGCTAGCAGCGAAGCACAACTACTTGCATATCCTAGAATAAAGAATGGCCCTCCTCTCCTGGGGAAGGTCATGCATCCATCCAAATGAGAACAGCTGCAGAAGCAATGGAAAGAATGGATACACAGCAGTTAGGGGGAAAAGTCAGGCAGATCACTCCTGACAATCAATGGGATGGTAAATGCTACAGCTCTCTCACCCTCATCTCCAGGAATCTGCATTTGAAGAAAGCTTCAAATCATCTTCTCTCCCTTCTTGGCTCCCTCCGTCCTGTCAGTACTAGGGTTTGAAGTCAGGGCCTTGATCTTGCCATGCTGGTAGTCTACCATTAAGCTATGCCTCCAGCTTTTGAGATCCCAAGTAATTCTTTATGGCCTGTCCCTGATGGCCTTTGGGAAACTCTAGTCTAGAGCCCACCACTTTACTCTGGCATATTATTATGTGATAATAAAGCTGTTGTTATGTTGCTAAAAAAGAAGTTATTATCTACCTAGTACCTTCCTCCTCCCAATCAGTAAATATTTTACTTTCTACTATTAATTCATATAAAGTATGACTGACCAAGAATCTCACACGCCCACACATTCAAATCGCCCATGGTCACCAGTGCCAAAGATGCAGTCTCTGAGGACACCAGGCTTCTCGACCTACCATGATGCTTCTCTAAATCAGGCCTGTGTCCTCTATGCACGCTCCCCCTTCCCCCGATGACACAAGCTTCCCCGCCTGCTTGTGGTACCCAGGCATGGAGGAGCAGTCACTGCTCACCCCTGACGCACGGCTCTGGTTGTTGCCTGTGGGGGCCTCAGGTGTGATGGAGGCTGAGGGTAAGGCTTGGCTGGTAGAGGCCAAGGTGATCCTGAAAATCCCTGGAGATGCTTGGGAGGCTGCCCCCGTGACCTGTGGGGAAACCAGGACACTAAAGACCGCCCCAAGGTCAGAGCCAGGTGTACGGGCTTCCAGAAACTGTATGCCGAAGCTGCGCTGTTCTGGGCTCCTTGTATGGACCACAGGAGAGAAAGGATCCTAGTTAATAACCAGTTCCTCTCCCCCTCATCCACCTGAGCGAGGGATTACAGAGTTATGAAAGAGAAGGCAACTTAGGCCCAAAGAATTGAGGTACTTCAGTGTAGGAGCAGGGCTGCTCAGCAAGGAGGCCTCAGCATCAGCCTTCCTGACTCCTGAATCTCAGCTTAGTATCTTCCCTGGTTTCTGCCCACCAAGACCCAGGTAGTTCTGCACGTTAGCCATCCCTAAGAGTTTCTTGGTATGGAGGCTTTTACCTTTTACCTGACAGGTTGTAGCTAAGGCCATGGTTGGATATGAGATGAACACGTGGCGTGTTTAAGTCGCTCCTAGGGTCAACCTGAAATTCAGAGTCTTTTGCCCGCCCCCCCCCCCCTCAGCAGGCCCTACGTAGTATCACAATGAGCCAGGTACAGACCTCAGGACCCCATCCTTGTGACAGCTTACTCTCATTGCCTCAGTGCCTCGCAATGCACCTGGCATCCCAGCTGAGCCTTCTCTGTACACTGACCCAGGCCCCAAAACCCCTTCTGCTACTATATTGTCATAGATGCAGTTCATCGGTAGCTGCTTCAGCTGCTCAACACTAGTACATTCCTGGCCAGGGTAAGAACAAGGGTAGTGACAGGGCCATGCTGTGATGGCCAGGCAGGACCCAGGCTTGGACCACAGCTGGAGCTGTGGACAGCCAGGTTCCTTAAACATTTGCATGCCTTGGGGTGGGCAGTAACTCATACCTGTAATCCTAATTAATGAGTAGCCTGAGATCTGAGGGTCAGTGTTAGAACCCCATCTAGGCAGACAAATCTTTGAGAGTCTTATGTTCAATTAATTATAAAAGCTGGGAGTGGAGCTGTGGGCAAGGTGTTAAAGCACAGGCCTTGAGGGAAAAGGTAAGGAACCCCACCGGAACCCTGAGTTCTATCTCTAGAGCTGACCAAAACATTTTAAAAAGGGGTTGCCAAACTCATTGCGTATCTTTCCTGATGTCTCCAGCAGCAACCATATCAAGCTCTGCCCAGTATTAGAGTGGGATGATTGAAGGTGCCCAGGTAAAGTCGCCATCCCAGGTGCATAGAGGCAGAATTTCCTCTCAAGGCCCTGGGCCTTGCTCATCAGCTACCCAATCCTACAAGTTATAAGCAAGGACATGGTTACCTACCTGGAAACATTCCTAACATACCTAATGGTGATAATTCTGCCAATCAGGACCCCTTGGATGTGAGTTGCCAGAGCAAAGGTGGAGGCCTGAGACTCGAGGAGAAAGTCCCCTGTGAGCCCTGAGCTCTAGCACTCCTGAGAGCATGCAGGCCATCCTGTGAGCTATTCACTGCCCCCATCTTACCAGGTGAGAGCCAGAGTTGCCTGGCCACTAAGCTGCAGGCAGCCTAGCCTGGGCCACAAATCCCTCAAGGGTGTAGAGTGGGGAGAAATTTAAGCCAGGTTTGCATGAGATATGCGACCCATGGTCCAAGGGAGGCCTTTTCCCCAGAAGCCTCAATCTCCTATCACCAGAGGCATTAGACAAGATGTCTCTGAACCTCACCCTGGGTGCCTAGTCCTACTTTAAAAGATGGTCACAGTGCTATGTATGTATATATCATCCCCTGGGATAGAGTGTGCCCCGGCCGAGAGGTAAGAAGGTAGTGAAGGGACACTTTCTGTCTATATTGCTGTCTACCTTCTAGAAAAGAGCAAATTTCATAAAGTTGATGAAGGTGAGTGGCAGCGGCCTAGACAGTGTGGGCAGGGAAGTGCAGGGTACTCATATTTGAAAATATTTCCAATGTGAAAAATTATTATAAAAAACAGATAGAGCTCAGAACAAAGATTATGTGAACTCTAAAGTCTAACATGGAACATGAAGGACTTAAATGTTTGAAAGTGTAGGCAAACATTTAAAATACTGTCAGTGTAAAAGATTTTTGTAACAAAATTCCAGAGTTAATACTGAAGGCAATGTACAATGCAAAGTTTATTTTCCAACAAAATATTTACTACAGAACAGTATGGAATTAGTGAGTTATTGCCAATGCAAAAAAATGGTAACAAATATCAAGAGTTTAGACTGAGGGCTTGAGCAATCTTGTTTGGTTTGATATCCAACACAAATGGATACCTGCATTATAGCATGGTAGACAAATTTTGAAAATATTGTAAATACAAGAGAATATTGCAATGAAAATCTACTCAGGTCTCACTTCCAAATGAGATCAGTACAGGTTTCCTGGTATATATTGGGTGGGCTCAACTATAGCTGGGTTGGCTAACAGGTAATGTGGGTGGGGGAGGGGGGAGGGCAAGGGCATTGCTTTCTCAGGAACACCATAGCATGGTTACCAGAGCATATAAGTCAAAGCAGCACTCCAAAATTTATAGCCAATATTGTGGCCTTCACATGGCACCTCTTTCCACATTCAATGTGCCAAGCCTAGGGCACTGGAGGTCGTTCCACGTGGCATCGCCAACAGGTCTCTACACATACCTTTCAGTCAATCTGAAAAGGGCCAGCACACGTGAGTATCACCCAGTGCCTCGGGACACGGCTGGCACAATGAAAACCGAGAGAGACAGATGTTGTCTGGACAGCAGCAGGTGCTTGAGTAAAGAAGAGCAACTGGAAGCAGCTCATCTCAACCTGCCTGAAGGTCTTCTGTCCTTGAGAAAATGTCTCTCCCTAGTACTGTCTGGATGTCCTGAGTCATCAAGTAACCTATAGGTTCTGAACTGGTACAGAGGAGTGCAGATGAACACTTGACTACTGTGCAGGAGGAAATTCAGGAGGAGCTGCACCTACTGGGAAAAAGCAAGATTCATTGTCATTGCGAGTGGGTAAAGGCAACAGGCAATCGATGATCACAAAGCAGCAAAATACATGAGTATTTTACCACTGAATAAGTGACACAAAGAGAACCACTTCTTCAAGTCAATCTGAGCAGTAAAGCTTAGAAATGCTTGACTTGTCCCACAACATGAAATGCTCATCAGACTCACAGCCCAGCGAAGCATCCCTACTTTCCAGCTTCTTACAAAATGTAAAGGCCCCCGTAACCGAATTCTGCACTACACAGAAAGTCAGAAGTGCAAGTGACCACTATGTGCAGATGCATGTTAGCTCTCTAGCCCTACCTGGGTGATGGCTGAAGTAAAGGTATCCAGCATCTTCTGTCTTGTAATCTCCTTCGCCTTCTCATGGTGCCCATGTCCTTCAGGATGGACAGATCTCAAGACCTCAGAATGAGTCCCATGTATGGAATCCATCTGACTTCCAACAACCAAAAGAATGACTCTGTAAGAAGAATGTGTAAACCTTTAAAATATTGTCATTGTAAAAAATCTTGTAAGAAATTATCTAGAGTGCAGAAGGAGATGTGAATTATAAGATCTAGCTTCCAAGACGAAGGAATTCTACAGAATAGTAAGCAACCGTTTAAGGTGCTCTCCATGCAAAAGAATATTGTAACAAATTAGTAGAGTTACGAAGGATGGAGCTAAGGAAACTAAAGAACAATTTCAAACAAAAATGATTTACTTATAAACCAGAGACCTGTATGTAAAGATTTAAAATACTGGTAGTTCCAACCCATATCATCATAAATATGTCGAGTTGAGAAGAAATGGAAGGCAAGAGTACAACAGAAATTTTTAACATATAATAACTACAAAAATGGCTGTAAATGATAAAATATCGTCAATACAAAGAATGTAACAAATATCTGGAGTTGAGTACAAGAGCATGTGACATCTAGGAAGGTCTGATTTTCAACCCAAGAAAGTTACTTCTAATTATAGCATGATATGAAAACTTTGAAAATACTCTAAATCCAAAGGATTGTCCTAAGAAATATCTTCTATCTAGAGAGGGAAGGAGACATGAAACCTAAGGTCTGACTTCCATAGGTGGTCAGTCCAGGTCTCCTGATGCACACTGAGGGTGCTCGCCTATAGTTGGGTTTGGTAAGCAGGTTAGGGACTGAGGAGGCCTATGCTTTTTCAGAGACATCACATCTGGGATACCAGCCCATGAATGTTAAAATATCATACTAATGTGCAGGAACCAGCATTGTGGTTTTCACCTGGCACCACTGTGCTCATCGATGACCCAGGCCTAGGTGTCTGGAGACAGTTCAATCTGTCTTTGCCAAAAAGACTCCACATACCATTCAGGTCCTCTGCTCAAGAGCCGCACACTGGAGCATCACACAGTGCCGCAGGACCAGGCTTGGACTATCCAAACCCGGAGAAGCAGGTTTGCTTCGAAAGGAGCAGGGGGCTGTGTAAAGAGGAGCAATAGGAAGCAGCCCATGGGATTCTGCCTGCTTCAGAAGCCCCTGTCGTTCAGGGAGGGTCTTTCCCTGGTTCTGTCAGGAGGTCTTGAGTCACCAATTTGAAATGATAGAGAAGGCTGGAGATGAACACTCCGAATGCTGTGCAGGAGAAAGTGGAGCAGCACCTATCAGGATAAAGCAAGATTCAGGGTCATTAGTAGTGAGTGGAAAGACACAAGACGGGATCTTTGAGGATAATGCAGGAAGACTGAATAAAGGGGATCCTTAAAGAGGCAGAGGAAGAACACCACTTCTTTTCTTTTCTTTTTTCTTTTTATTTTGTTACTATAATGCTTTCATTACCAGAATGTATCCAAAACTGATCTTTTTATAAATCTGCAATATTGCAGCAGATTCCCAGTTTCACAATATTTAAGAATAAGTGAGATTGTGTTGCAGTATTTCAGTACAGAATAAAATCTTTAGCTTTCACGGTTCAGATCAAATGAGAAGCGACATGTCCACTTCAGCCTGAGCTTCACATAGGCACAAAAGAGCACGAAGAATGAATTCACCCCAAGCACACTGTCAGAGCAGTCCAAGGACCTCACTAGACTCCCCAAAAAGTAGGCTTCAAAAATGAAAGAACTGACCAAGTTCACGTGGGTTAATTTAACTCAAAAAAATCAAAGTAAATAGTCATTTCCCAGTCTTTATCGTGAGACTCACGCCAAGGTCTACCAAGACTATGGAAAGTAAGTCATCATGGCATTTGAGAAGAAACACACCTCTGGGGACCGATCACCCCAACATGCTTTGTTAGAGACAGTACGTTAGAAAAACAGCAATCACCAGGGCTCAGTGCTGCCTTCACATTCCCAAAGTGTCATGAATTGATCGCTTAGATTGACGATACAGAGACATTCACTTTTTTAAATAATTGTGAGCAAGTAAATTTAGGAATACTTCTTTTGTCCCAATCCATTAAATATGCACATCAGACACCCAAGCTCCAGCAGAGCTTCCCCAACGTATAGCTACAGCGACGATGGCAGGAGCCCCTCACCATATTCTGTACTACACAAAAACATAGGAGAGCAAATGAACAACATGGACTGTTGCTGCTGTAATTCTCCTGCCTCACCTGGATTTCTGATGATGCAGGGAATCGGCTTCTGTCCTGAGATCTGTGAGTTCTCGAGGTGCCTACTTCCTCCAGAAGTGACAGGCACAGGCTGCTAACTCTATCTCAGCCGGCTGAAGCCAGAGGTCCAGGTTCGGTTTGCTTTGTGCAGCTCCAGAGTGTGCGAGGATCTTCCTGGTAGGTTTTGGGGTCAGATTCAGACAAGGGATGTTTGTTTGGGAGAAGGGAATGGGAGGGGGTGGGGATTACTTTTTGCTAGTGTACTGCCATTGGGCCTCCCGTCCCTGTGGAGCCACACCAATGGCAAGACATGGGGCTGCGAACCCCGAAGGCCCAAATCTCCTGAAGCCTTGGGTGGGTTTGCAGAAGCTCCAACAGAGAGTCTGCTGGCAACCATAGGTAAATGGGATGGAGACTGGGACACTGAATGCTCCAGAAGCGGAGCTGGTGCCTGGGGCAGCCACACTGAATCCAAAGCCTCGGGTGCCAGCTGAGGCCTCCCAGCAACCCGAGAGCAAAGGGACCTGAGAGAAGCTGGAAAGCCTGGAGCCCACAGTGCTGGTGTCCTTGGCCTGAGAGGTGGTCCCACAGCCCGTGTTGAGGAGGCGGCCGAGGGAGGGCTGGTTGCTGGCAAGGGCCACAAAGGTGGAGGCTGGGCCCCCTTGACAGCTCAAAGTGGCCGGTGTAGAGTAGCCCAGAGCCATCTGGCCTGTTGCTGTGGCTGGCCCAAGCTTTGCATGGGTGTGTGTGGCCTGAGCTTTTCCTAGAATCAAGGAGGAGCCAAGGCGAGCAGCAAGGACTGGCTTCTTGTCCTCAAAGGCCAGCTTGGTGCGGACTCTTGGGGGGACACGCAAGGTCGGCATGATGCGGGAGGCAGAGGGAAATTTGAAGGCAGGCCTTGCTGTGTGGTGGAAGCTCAAGCTGGCCTCTCTGGTGGCAGAGGCAGGCGAGGGGCTGCGAGAGCTGGGGAAGCCAGGGGAACTAGAGCAGGTGGCTGCAACCGAACTGGGCGAAGCCTGGATTTTGGACAAAGGGCTCTTGCCATCCATACTCACAAGGGAGCTACCAGCAAAGGCCAGGGGAGCCCCTACAAAGCTCCTTGGAGCTGTAAAGTAGGTGGGAATGGCCTTGCTCTGAGGAGGATTTGTGCCTGGGTCTGTGGCTGAGGGGACAGAAGCCCTAGGGGAGCTGGCAGTGTCCAATGCACAAAATCCCTGCCTCTTGATGCCTGGAGCAGCTGGCTGTGTGGGTAAGCCAGATAGTGGCCCTGAGTTTGGGGACCCTATGCTGCCCATGCCAGGCTCACTGGCTGTAGCCTGGATGCAGCTGGAGGTAGCCATGGTGGTATGTGTGGCCCTAGGTGGCAGGAAGCTTTGGCCATTGCCTTCAGTTGGAACTGGAACAGTGGGCTCCGGCCTGGCCGGCACATAAGCCTCAGCAGAGGTTGCACATAAAGGCTGGCTGTGGTGGATCTGCAACTGCACCCTACGTTTGGTGCATGGGGTGGTGGCAGGGCAGCTGTAGACTTTGTCATAGGCCTCCCCATGTGTGTCTGCTGGTACCTCGGTGTCAAGGGGCACTGCAGCTGCTGAAGACCTGGACTGACAAGGCAGCAAGTCTTCCCTGACTTTCTTGGACAACCTCTCTTCCAGCAAGGGGAAAGACACAGGCCCTGGCCTCTTGCACAGCTCAGCCATGGCAAGCGAGGAACCAAATCCACAAGAGAGGCCGTCCAGGCTGGAGCCGGGCTTGCCAGCGATGTCGCGGCTTGCCAGGGACCTCCCAGAGGAGGGGCACGGTTTCTCCTCCAAGGCCTGATGGGAGCCCCAAGCAGGGAACCCTACCTTGGGGGCCTGAGACATCAGCACTGGCGAGGACCTTGGGAGCTTCAGCGGTGGCTTTCCAGCCCCAGGACTGTCAGGGTGCTGTCTCTTGTGTTGTGGACCACAGACAGACCCTTGCTTGTCTGCAGACACCTTGGTGGTTTCGTCTTGGAGGCCGTTGGCCAGAGTCTCCCCTGCCTTGGAATCTGGGACGTTCCTGGAGGGCGGAGCCTGTGGGCAGGAGCTGGTGGTCTGCTCCTGCCCAGGAGGAGGCGAAGCTGTGCCCTTCCGGAGGTGGATTCTCGGGGTCACCCCGCTGCACAGTCTCCTGCTGAGAGCCTTCATCTGATGGGTCTTCCAGCACCCAGCAGCCAGCGGGCCTAGGAGGAAATGGCGGGCCTGCTGGAGCAGATAGCGTCTTCGAGGAGTGGAGAGAAGATGCCTGGTGAAAGGGGCAAGTGGGCCTCGCGATCCCCTCTTGCTGGCTCTCAGGAGAGAGATGGGGAGCCAGGAGGAGAGCAGAGGGATGCTCTTGGAGGCCGAGGGTCGTCCACAGCCTGCAGGCGCTTGGCGCTTACACCCCTTGTGTGCCGGGATGGCCGCAGGCAGGCAAAGGCCAGTCTTGCCCAGATGGGCGCCCATGGCAATGGTTCACAGTGGTTGGCGCTCTGTGATCAGAGTCCTTGGCAACGAGAGTTCGTTTCCCGCCAACTCGGTGAGTCGCAGGCAACGCGAATGAGCAACGTTCACTGAAGGCTCGCGCGGGAGCCACTGATGACGTGGAAGGTTCTCGTGAGTGGGCAGCACGCAGGGGCCTCGAGGCTTGGGCCTCTCCCCACGAGGCCCAGGGCCTCCACTCTCTCCACGCCCTGCGGGATGTTCAACAAGGGTAGTGCCAGAAGTACCAGGTACCGCTCTACTCATAGCAGAATCTCATTTTTAGCCACTATTCAAAAAAATGTTTTGTGAATTTCTTGTCCCCCATTTTAAAAGATTTGACAGTAGAAAAATTCAATGTATTTCTTTTTTATGTTGTAGAAAGTCTCAAAATATTTCTTATATTTATTGTTATTGTAAAGGTGATGTACAGAGAGGTTACACTTACATAAATCAGGCAATGATTACATTTTTTTTGAACAGTGTCATCTCTACCAATTTTTCTCCCAGGTTTTCCTTCCTGACATCGCAATTCTCCACACATTGTATGCATTTCAATATTCTACAACAAAGGAAGTATTGTAAGACCATTTGTTAGAGTAGAATTTTGTTATGAGGGCATGACTCTCTGAGGTCTTAAGTAACCCATGAATTATTGAAAAACTAGTTCCTAAAATTCCATTAAAAGCTCTCAAAACCACATATACACATAAACCACCCCCCCCACATACCCCACACAAATAAGAAATAAATGCGTGGGTGTGGTGGCTTCTACATCCTGGATTGCCCAATTGAAAAGTATACGACCCCCATCTCAACCCCAAAAGGCTGGGTGCTGTGTAATCCCAGGCATATAGGAAGCCAACGCCAAATGATGGCAGTCCAGGTTAGTCTGGGCAATACATGAGACCCTATCTCAAAAAATGCCAGACTAAAAGTCGCAGATGGTAGATTACCTGGCTACCAAATACAAGTCCTCAGTTCAAACCCCACTACTGTTTTTTGTTTTGTTTGGTTTGGTTTGGTTTGGTTTTTGCCAGTCCTGGGAACTCAGGGCCTGAGCAGTGTCCCAGGCTTCTTTTTGCTCAAGGCAAGCACTCTGCCACTTCCTGCTTTTTTTTTTTTTCTATATATGTGGAGCTGAGCAATCGAACCCAAGGCTTTATGAATATGAGACGAGTGCTTGACCACTAGGCCATACTCCCACCACCCTCACTACTGTTAATAGGTGAATTAATTAACGTCTATACAGTCATAAATCATGATGGTGCTCTCAAATTACAATAGAAGGTAGAAAGTGGCTTGGAAGACTTGTGTAGCAAGAGCAAAAGGGCGAAAATCATGAGTGCAATGGCTGCTGGGCCCAGGTCAAAGTGGCTATAGTGCTGGGCTTCACAGAGCTGCTGCCCTGCAGGCATTCATACACCATGAGGGGGAGGATCTGCTACTCAGGACAGCTGTGGCCCTGGTTGTCTGAAAGCAGGAACTGAATCTCACTTCTCCCCAGCTCTTGCTGGGTGTGTTGCCTCAGCATACTGGTACCTGCAAAGGGGAGGAGGCAGAAGGGAACAACATTGAGTGACAACACAGGAAGGGAGGAAAGCCAATGAGGAGCTCCGGGCAGAAGAAGCTCTACTGTTCCTTCACTTTCTGTGTAATTCATAATGTGTGATCACTGAAATCTGTCTAGTGACATTGACTACAAAGGTTAAACAGTAGAGGATCTGCTCTGGACACTTTATTGTCATGATGATTAATGTGTCACCAAATGTGTGTGGTTTACACAACATGCCAGGAAGTTATGTGTGAGTTGACAACTTGCACTTTAGAGAGGAAATGGGGTTTGGGAGCTTATTGAGGGAGAGGGAAGAAAGGAGGAGGGAGAAGGGAGGAAGGAGACAGGCTTGCTGTGTCCTTTCATTCCACATGGGCCCTCAGACTATGGGATGGCACTGGTCATCTTCATGTCATATATGTATGTATATTTACCTCTAAGAATTTCTTTATACTGTTCATGTACATTTTGTTTCATGTACTTTTTTTTTACTGATCTACCTGTGGCTTCAGGCTGAACAGTCATTAGTTATTTTAGTATTAAAATGTTGAAAAATTCTAGATTTAGTGTATTTATAGGCCCAGTTTTAGACTAGAACTAAAATTTTAGAGCACAAAGATGAAAGGATGGATTTACTTATTAATTCAGATAATTAGACTATACAAAAAGAAACCAAGTATAGTAATTTATGAAGTCAGTTTAGATATTTAAGGTATTTAACTTAAAAACCGGATGCAACATTTTGAATGATCCTCTGGAAATCACCTAAATTATTTGTCACATATGAAATTCCATAGCAGACATAAATTCAGAAAAACCTGGGAATGATATTTGAAGCTTTTCTAAAACAAACCTAATTTTTTAAAATGGAATAGTCTTCTGAGCAGGCTTTTCAAGATTGTCCTGGGCCAGGAATGGTGGCTCCCTTGTATAATTTTGGAATGAAGAGAATATAGGTCAAGGCCAGGCTGGGCAAAAAGGTACCGAGGCCCTGTCTCAACAGGCAACTTAGATATTGTGGGTTAAGCATGTAATCACGGCTACATGGGAGGCATAGGTATTAGGACCAAAGTCTGAGGATTGCCCTAGACCCATATAGGAAACCCATACTGAAAAACAAACAAACAAAATCTCTATCATTGCTTTGCAGAGTCAAACTTTAGTAATTGTAATTAAGAAATAATCTATAAAGTAAGGATGTATGATAGTGCATACAGAGTGCCGGGAGAGAGTAATACTAATAAATGTTATTTAAGTGAAATTATTGTTTTATTGTTGGCATATTTAATAATTTAGGAAATACCTACTGTGATTGTTGTACTTAGGAACGCTTTGACTGCCTAGATAAAAAGACAAAATTATTTCCACAGCTTTATGAAAAACAAATTCCTACTGTGTGTATGTGTGTGTGTGTGTGTGTGTGTGTGTGTGTGTGTGTGTGTGTGTCTGCAGACTGAATTCAGAGGTTTGGTGTTTTCCCTTAGCTTTTTCACTCAAGACTGGTGCTCTATCACTTAAACAACAGCTCTACTTCTGTTATTTTTGGTGGTTAATTTGAGTCTCTTAGGTTTGCCTGCCTCTGCTTGCTTTGAATTGTGATTCTTAGATTTCAGCCTCTGGAGGACCTAAGATTACCAGTGCCTGGCCCTGCTGCCATTTAGATTTTTTCAGACAATGTTTTTTCCCAAAGACATTATAAGGAACAATGTCTACAGTGAACCTCATTTTATAAATGCCTTTCACAAGTGATATTGGACAAACAAATGGGAGACAAAACAACAGCTACAGAAGAAAAGCTTGCAGCTATGTGTATAATGTATCTCAATAGTTAGCTCTGCTTCCTTTCCTGGTGGATTATTTTCCATTTTTCGGTGGTTCCAGGTGGAATGTCAGCGATAGAGAAACTGAAGGGCACACTGTTGGAGAAGCCATCCCACTGCAGCGCTGTCACGTTCACCTGGGCCACGTTCACCTGGGCCGCGTCCACACACACACTCTGCACAGGCTCCACCAGTGTGGGGAAGTTGTCATTGATGTCCTCAAGGGTGACAATGACTGTGCCCGTGATGGTCTTGCTAGGTTCATCTTAAACATATAAGCAGGAGAACATCTTGCACACCCTCATCCTATAGCCAACAACAGACAGGCACAGTGTGTATTCTCTTACAGAGTTGGTAAGGACCACGCACTGTCCACTTAACTACACTTCCTGGTCTACACAGATCTTGGCTGAGACCAAATCATGCCTCTTGTCACTAAAGAAGTCAAAAGAGCTGGGTGTCCGTGGCTCAGGCTTGCTTATAATCCTAGTTACTCAGGTGGCTGAGATCTGAGGACTACGGTTCTAGCCCTGACAGGAAGCTAGCCCTCACAGGAAAGTCCATGCCATTGTGGAGAGGCTGTCATCCCTGGCACTATAGAGATGGTTCACCCCTGGAATAAGGTGGGGGTACCCCCCGAAGACAAGGTCAGTTCATCACATATCAATGGCACTTGCTCTAATTTCCTGGTTTTAAATTAAGAGGATTTTAGAGGTGCTTTCGTCCATGAGACAATAATGCAATGGTGCCATTGCTGTTTGTTCCCACTAACCTAAAATACTTGGAGTCTACAGAGTGACAGTGACTTGGAGATTGAGCCCTCAACTTGTGACATCTCATACCACGTCCAGGTATATAGGATCAGGGTTACGATGGGCTTGACTTGGCAGATCACGCAGCCATGCCTGCTGCAGAAGTGGTCTTGCACTTGCTAGTGGAGGGAGATCCCCTCACATTGGGAGTCTGTGTCAACTGTTGTGGTATGAGAGTAGGGAGCAAAGGCAGCCTCCCTTTTCAACAGTAGTCATTTCAGACTCCCTGCCCAGGCCTTTGTTAAGCAAAGGGCACAAGTGACAGCCTATTTTGTCTTGGTTACCACAACAGAGTTGATACAGTGTTGCTGCAAGGTGACAGTTTGTTTTTAGGTAGAGCGATAGGTAGAGCATGGATCAAGATATGGCCCAGAGAAGGGCAAGGGATTTTAGGATGGTATTTGGTGCCATTGTTCAATGCACATTCTTTCCCTGTCATGAACGACTCTATTTCCATTTCCCTTGAAACACTCCTCCCTTCTTGTTGTTCCTCCATTGCTGAGTCCCATTTCCATCCTGCACACAAAGGCTCTGCCCCTCACACGTGGGGACTCCCAGCTGGAAGATGAGTGAACTGCACTTTAAGCATATTTTCTGCAAGTTACCTTGATGACTTCTGCTGGATTCACACCCATCAGATCCCAAGAGACTATGTCCAGTAGCAGCTGAGGCTGAGAAATCCATTCTTTCATTTTGTGTGTATGTGTGTGTTTGCTGGTCTTGGGGCTTGTACTTAGGGGTGTCACTGAGCTTGTTTTGCTCAAAACTCATGTTCTACCACTTGAGCCACAGCTCTACTTCTGACTTTGGGTAGTTAATTGATCCGTGTCCACTTTAATCCTGCACCCAGCAATCTTGGTCATGCATATATTGCTTGCTTTTGATTGGCAAAGAATTCAAATTTAGCAGAAAGATCACAAATCAAACCTCAGTATCTTCTGCCCACAAAGCATTTGTCAGAAAATGTGCAAGAAGTATAGACATTTTGAATTCCTGAATAGTCTACCTAGATTTCACCTAATTTTTAGTATTTCTCTACATCTGCCTTTTATTTTTCCATTGTTTTACATGTACTACATGCACACGTGTATATATGTACAAAAACACACATAATAAATATATGGCAAGAACCCACATACACATGCATGCATATGCCTATGTGCATACATGTTCAGATGTATGCACACACGCACATCCATGCATAGTTGCACACAATATCTACAGTTCCATATAGTGCCATTCACAAATTTAGCAACTTTTTTTTTTTTTGCCAGTCCTGGGGCTACAACTCAGGGCCTGTTCACTGTCCCTGGCTTCTTTTTGCTCAAGGCAAGCACTCCATCACTTGAGTCACAGCACCACTTCTGGCATTTTCTGTTTATGGGATGCTGAGGAATCCAACCCAGGGTTTCCTGCACGCTAGGCCAGCACTCTACCACTAAGCCACATTCCCAGCCCACATTTAGAAAGTTAAAATTGGCACATGCTATATATGAATTCTGCCAATTATAGGATTGCATTTCTATCCATGATCGTGTTCACATCCTTTATTAGATTTACTTGTCATGGCCATTTATTCTCCGTCAATATAAAAGCCCTCCTTCCTTTCTTTGTTTCATTTGCTTATATTCATAGATTTCAAAAGCTTCCTGCTTCCTGCCACCTAGGGCCGCACATACCACCGTGGCTACCTCCAGCTGCACCCAGGCTGCAGCCACTGAGCCTGTTATGGACAGCATAGGATCCCCAAACTCAGGGCCACTATCTGGCTTTTCCACACAGCCAGCTGCTCTAGACAACAAAACGCAGGTCTTTTGTGTACTGGACACTGCCAGCTTGCCTAGGGCTTCTGTCACCTCTGCCACAGACCCAAGCACAAATCGTCCTTAGAGCAAGTCCATTCCCACCTACTTTACCCCTCCCAGGGGCATTGTAGGGGCTCCCCTGGCCTCTGCTGGTGGCTCCATGGTGAGCATGGATGGTAAGGGCCCTCTGTCCAAGATCAAGGCTTCGCCCAGTTCGGTAGCAGCCACCTGATCTAGTTCCCCTGGATTCCCCAGCTCTCGCAGCCCCTCGCCTGCTTCTGAGGTAAGAGAGGCCAGCTTAAGCTTCCACCACACAGCAAGGCCTGCCTTCAAATTTCCCTCTGCCTCCCGCAACAAGCCAGCTTTCCGTGTCCATCCAAGAGTCCGCACCAAGCTGGCCTTTGAGGACAAGAAGCCAGTCCTTGCTGCCGGCATTGGCTGATCCTTGATGCTAGGAGAGGCGCAGGCCACACACACCCCTGCAGAGCCTGGGCCTGCCTCAGTAGTAGGCCAGAGGGCTCTGGGCTACTCTAGGCAGGCCACTTTGAGCTGTCAGGGTGGCCCAGCCTCCACCATTGTGGCCCCTGTCAGCAAGCAGCCTCCCTCAACTGCCTCCACACCACGGGCTGTGGGACCACCTCTCCGGCCAAGGCCATCGGCACTATGGGCCCCAGGATTGCCAGCTTGTCCCAGGCCCCTTTTTTCTCAGGTTGCAGGGAGGCCTCAGCTGGCACCCGTGGCTTTGGATTCAGTATGGCTGCCCCAGCTACCAGCTCTTCTTCTGGAGCATTCTGTATCCCACTCTCCAGCCCCTGTACCCATGGTTGCCAGCAGAATCTCTGTTGGAGCTTCTGCAGAACCACCCAAGTCTTCAGGGGATTTGGGCCTTTGGGGTTCGCAGCCCCGTGTCTTGCCATTGGTGGGCTCCACAGGGACTGGAGACCCAATGGCAGCACACTAGCAAAAAGTAATCCCCACCCCCTCCCATTCCCTTCTCCCAAACAAACATCCCTAGTCTGAATCTGACCCCAAAACCTACCAGGAAGAGCCTCACACACTCTGGAGCTGCACAAAGCAAACCGAACCTGGACTTCTGGCTTCAGCTGGCTGGGATAGAGTTAGCAGCCTGTGCCCTGTCACTTCTGGAGGAAGTGGGCACCTCGAGAACTCACAGGTCCCAGGACAGAAGCCAATTCCCTGCATCATCAGAAATCCAGGTGAGGCAGGAGAACTACAGCAGCATCTACCCATCTTGTTCATTGGCTCTCTTGCATTATTGTGTAGGGCAGAACATGGTGAGTGGCTCCTCCTATCATATCTGGAGTTACACGATGGAGAAGCTGTGCTGGAGTTTGGGTTTACGACATGCATTTCATGGGTTGGGACAAAAGAAGTATTCCTACATTTACCTGTTAATACTTACTTTAAGATGTGAGGGTCTCTTTTATCCACTATCTACGTGATCAATTCATGACACTATGAGAATGTGGAGGCAGCATTGAGTCCTGGTGATTGCTGTATTTCTAAAATACTGTCTGAAACAAAGCATGTTGGGGTGATGGGTCCCCAGTGATGTGATCCTTCTTCATTTTTTTCATTGACAACATTATATCATATAGAGCCTTTTCTGTAGTTATTATAAGTTAATAGTTTCTGTGTACTCATGTCTTCCATTTGTTCTCAACTCGACATGCCATGATGACTCACTTTCTTTACACTTCTTAGATCTTTGCGTGAGTCTCACGATAAACACTGGGATATGACTATTTAGTTTTATATTTTTGGTTAAATGAACATAAGTTAACATGTTCAATTCTTTCATTTTTGAAGGTTACTTTTTTGGGAGTCTAGTGAGGTCTTTGGAGTGCTCTGACAGTGTGCTTGGTGTGAATTCATCCTTCTTGCTCTTTTGTAGCTATGTGAATCTCAGGCTGAAGTAGACAGGTTTCTTCCCCTTAGATCTGACCCACCAAAGCTAAAGATTTTATTCTATTCTGAAAAACTGCAATACAATCACACTTATTCTTATATGTTGTGAAACTGGGAATGTGCCACAATATTGCAAAACTATATAAAGATCAGTCTTTGATACATTCTGGTAATAAAAGCATTATAATTCCAAAAAACAAAAGAATAAAAGAAGTGGGGTCCTTCCTCTGCCTCGTTAAGGATCCCTTTTCCTCTGTCTTCTTCCTTCTTTGTCCTCCTCGATTCCCTGTTTTGTCTATGTACTTCTAATATCCCTGAATCCTGCTTTGTCCTGATAGGTGCAGCTCCACTTTCTCCTGAACAGCATTAGGAGAGTTGATCTCCAGCCTTCTCTACCATTTCAAATTGGTGACTCAAGACCCTGTCTCAAGGACAGAGTCTTCTGAAGTAGGCAGAATCCCAGGGGCTGCTTCTTGTTCCTCCTCTTTTCTCAGCCGCCTATTCCTTTTGAAGCAAACTTGCCTCTCCGGGTTTGGATAGTCCAAGCCTGGTCCTGCGGCACTGTGTGATGCTCCAGTGTGCGGCTCTTGTGCAGAGGACCTGAATGGTATGTGGGGTCTTTTTGGCAAGGCCAGATTGAACTATCTCCAGAAACCTAGGCCTGGTTCATTGATGTGCAATTTTGTGCCAGGTGAAAGCCACAATTCTGGCTCCTGCACATTCGAATGGTTTTGTAAGATATACGGGCTGGTATCCCAGATGTGATGTCTCTTACAAAGCAAAGGTGCCCCTCCTCCCTAACCCAGCTGTAAGCGAGCACCCCAGTGGGATTAGGAGACCTGGACTGACCAAGTATTGAAGTCAGACCTTAGGTTTCATGTCTCCTTCATTCTCAATATAGATAGAAGCTATTTCTTAGGACAATCTTTTGGATTTAGAGTATTTTAAAAGTTTTCATATCATGCTATAATTAGAAGTCACTATATTGGGTTGAAAATCAGACCTTCCTCGATTCCACTTGTGTTAGTTCTCAACTCTAGATATTTGTTACATTTTTTTCATTGACAACGTTTTATCATTTAGAGCCTTTTCTGTAGTTATTATAAGTTAATAGTTTCTATTGTACTCATGTCTTCCATTTGTTCTCAACTGGACATATTTTTGATGGTATGCTTTGGAACTGCAATTATTTTAAATCTTTGCATAAAGCTCTCTGTTTTATAAGCAAATCATTTTTGTTTGAAATTGGCCTTTATTTTCCTTAGCTCTATCCTTTGTATCTCTACTAATTTCTTACAATATTCTTCTGCATGGAGAGCATCTTAAGTGGTTGCTTACTATTCTATAGATTTCCTTTGTCTTGGTAGCTAGATTTTTTTTCTTTTTTTTTTTCTTTTTTTTTTTGGCCAGTCCTGGGCCTTGGACTCAGGGCCTGAGCACTGTCCCTGGCTTCTTCCTGCTCAAGGCTAGCATTCTGCCACTTGAGCCACAGCGCCGCTTCTGGCCGGTTTCTTCATATGTGGTGCTGGGGAATCGAACCTAGGTCCTCGTGTGTACTAGGCAGGCACTCTTGCCACTAGGCTATATTCCCAGCCCCTTGGAAGCTAGATTTTATACTTCACTTCTCCTTTTGCACTGTAGATAATTTCCTACAGGATTTTTTACAATGACAATATTTTAAAGGTTGACACATTTTTCTTTAACTTACAGAGTCTTTCTTTTTGTTGTTGGAAGTCAGATGGATTCCATACATAGGACTCAGTCTCAGGTCTTGAGATCTCTACTTCCTGGAGGACATGGGCACCACGAGAAGGCGAAGGAGTTTACAAGACATTAGACACCAGATATCTTTATTTCAGCCATCACCCAGGTGAGGCTAGAGAGCTTAGGTACATTTGCACATAGTGATCACATGCACTTCTGACTTTCTGTGTAGTGCAGAACTCGGTTATGTGGGTCTCTTCATTTTCTCCAAAGCTGGAAGTTAGGGAAGCTTTGCTGGGCCGTGTGTGTGATGAACATTTCATGGGGTGGGACAAGTCAAGCATTCTTAAGCTTAACCTGCTCTGATTGACTGGAAGTAGTGGTTCTCTCCCTCTCTCTTATTCAGTGATACAATACTCATGTATTTTGCTGCTTTGTGATCATCGATTTCCTATTGCCTTTACCCCTCACAATGACAATGAATCTTGCTTTTTCCCAGTAGGTGTAGCTCCATGAGCACAGTAGTATTCATCTGCACTCCTCTGTACCAGTTCAGAACTTATAGGTTACTTGGTGACTCAAGACATCCAGACAGAACTAGGGAGAGAAACTTCCTTAAGGACAGAAGACATGGAATCAGGCAGGTTGCCATGAGCTGCTTCCAGTTGCTCTTCTTGATTCAACCACCTGCTGCTGTCCAGACAATATCTGCCTCTCTGGGTTTTCATTGTGCTAGCCGTGTCCAGTGGCACTGTGTGATACTCACATGTGCTGGTGCTTTGCAGATAGAGTGAATGGTATGTGTGGAGGCCTGTTGGAAGTGCAATGTTTAACTGCCTCCAGTGTCCTAGGCTTGGCTAATGCGGAAAGAGGTGCCATATGATCGCCACATGTTGGCTATAAATTTTGGAGTGCTGCTTTGACTTATATGCTCTGGTAACCATGCTATGGTGTTCCTGAGAAAGCAATGCTCTTCCCCCCACCCCACCCCATCACACATTACCTGGTTACTCAACCTAGCTGTAGTTGATATCTCCCAATGTGTAATGGGGAACCTCTACTGACCCCATTTGGAACTCAGACCTGATTCGTTTTCGTATTCTTTGGTATTTACAATATTTAAAAAATTTGTATACTATGCTATAATAAGTAACTATTTTGTGTTGGAAATCAGTCCTTACTAGATTGCTCAAGCCCTCATTCTAAACTCGAGATATTTGTTACCATGTTTTTGCATTGGCAATAACTCATTATTTCCATATTGTTCTGTTGTAAATATTTTGTTGGAAAATAAACTTTTACATTATACATTGCCTTCAGTATTAACTCTGGAAATTTGTTACAAAAATCTTTTACACTGACAGTATTTTCAATGTTTGTACACTCTTTCAAGCATTTAAGTCCTTCATGTTGGAGGTCAGAATTTAGACATTACATATTCTTTGCTCTCAGCTCTATGTGTTTGTTACAGTAATTTTTCGCATTGGAAATATTTTACAATTTGGTTACTATTCTATAAGTATAAGCAAATACTTTGGTTTTGCTATCGAATACCCGGAATAATGTAACGTCACAAAAAAGTTTAGTATGTTGACCAATGGGCACAAGATGCATTGTAGATGGCATAGAGACTGACAGGAAATAGGATGCAAGCTATAGTATGAACGCTCACTCTAGCTCCATAGTTTCACAGACTATCTTTTCTCCACAGTTCCTGGACATGCTGTAAGCTTGACACTGATATAATAAATTATAACCTATTTTACATGTTTTGTTTAAATTGTATTTTTCATTGTGTAGGAATGAAGTTTTCATTTTTATAGTTTAGGGAAAGAGTTTCCCTTTCATTTGTCTGTGTTTTTATTTATTTACTTACATATTTTTGTAGTCCTGGGGCATGAAGTCAGGGCCTGAGCATTATTCCTGCTTCTTTTGGCTCAAGGCTAGGACTCTACCACTTGAGCCACAGTGCCAATTCTGACTTTTTCTGTTTATGTGGTGCTGAGGAATCAAAGTCAGGGCTTCATGCATGCTAGGCAAGTACTCTACCACTAAAGCCACATTCCCAGCCTCTTTTCTTCTCTTTCCTTTTCTTTTTTAACTTCTTTATTGTCCAAGTGATGTACAGAGGGGTTATAGTTTCATATGTGAGGACATGAGTACATTTCTTTTACAATTTGTTACCTCCTTCCTCATTCCCTCCTCTCTCCCCCCCTTTCTCTCTCTCCCCAACAGTTGTTTATTTGGTTACACCAAATGGCTTTGGAAGTATTGCTTTTGATGCTGGTTGACTTTTTAATTTTTTGCTGTCAAACTGATGTACAGAGAGGTTACAGTTTCATATGTTATGCATTGGATGCATTTCTTGTACTGATTGTGACCTCCTCCCTCATTCCCCCTCCCCCTCCCTTTTTCCCTGTCCCTCCATGAGTTTTTCAGTTGGATGACACCAAACAGTTTTGCAAGTATTGCTTTTGTAGTCATTTGTCTTTTTATCCTGTGTCTCTCGATTTTGGTATTCCCTTTCACTTTGCCAGGTTTAATACCAGTATACAAAGTTTCCAATGTACTCAGATAAGATACAGTAGTAGTGTAGGTACAACCACAGGAAGGCGATACAAGAAGATCATCAACAATACAAGCTACGGGGGGCTGGGGATATAGCCTAGTGGCAAGAGTGCCTGCCTCGGATACACGAGGCCCTAGGTTCGATTCCCCAGCACCACATATACAGAAAACGGCCAGAAGCGGCGCTGTGGCTCAAGTGGCAGAGTGCTAGCCTTGAGCGGGAAGAAGCCAGGGACAGTGCTCAGGCCCTGAGTCCAAGGCCCAGCACTGGCCAAAAAAAAAAAAAAAAAAAAACAATACAAGCTACGGTTTCACATGGCATGTTGAAAGTAATTACAACAGTGATATAAAAGTCGTTTCCATAACATGGAATTCTTTTCACTTAGCATCATCTTATGTGTTCATAAGGGCATAGTGATTGGGCTCTTGTGATCCTGCTCTGTGACTAGCCTAAACCTGTACTAATTATTTTCTATTAGGGAAATCATAGAATTCATGCTTCTTTGGGTCTGGCTCACTTCACTTAGTGGAATTGTTTCCAATTTCTTCCATTTCCTTACGAATGGGGCAATGTCATTCTTTCTGATAGAGACATAAAATTCCATTGTGTATATGTACTCCATTTTCTTGATCCATTTGTCTCCTGAGGGGCATCTGGCTTGGTTCCATATTTTAGCTATGCCAAATTGTGCCGCGATGAACATTTTTGTGCTGGTGGCTTTAGTGTATTCTTCTTTTTAGTGTTTTGGGTAGATGCCCAAAAGTGGTGCTGCTGGGTCCTAGGGGTGCTCTGTGTTCAGCCCTCTGAGGAATGTCCATACCACTTTCCAGAGTGGCTGAACCAGTTTATATTCCCACCGACAATGAAGTAGGGTTTTCTTTTAGCCACATCCCCTCCAAAATTTGTTATTGTTAGTTTTCTTGGTCATGGACCTTCTTACTGGGGTGAGATGGAATCTCAGTGTTGTTTTGATTTGCATTTCTTTTATGGCCAGTGATGTAGAGTACTTTTTCATATATCTCTTGGCCATTCTCATTTCCTCATCAGAGAAGTTTCTTTTTAAGTCTTTAGCCCACTTGTTGAGGGGGATGTTGGTTCTTTGTGGTTTGTTGTTGGAGGAATTTAAGTTTTTTAGTTCTGCATATATTTAATTTTATTTTTAATTTTTTTCTGCAGATATTTTAGATGAGGCCTAAGTCCATTTAAAGGCCTGTAAAGATCTTTCCCCAATCTGTGGGCTTTGTTTTTCTTGCAAGCTATGTCTTTTGCCCTGTAGAAGCTCTGTGGTTTGATACAGTCCCATTTGTCCAACCTTTTTTGATTTGGTGCAATTGTGGGCCTTTATTAAGGAACTTTTGTCCTGTGTCCACGGAGCCCAGGTGTTTTCCTACTCTTTCTTGTAGTGTTTTGAGGGTGTCTGTATTTTTTTTTTTGAAGTCTTCGATCCATTTGCAATTGGTTTTGGTGCAGGGTGATGTATAAGGATCTAGTTTAATTTGTTGCAGGTGTTGAACCAGTTTGGTCAGCACCATTTGTGAAAGAGGCTATCTTTCTTCCATCCTATTGTTTAGCTTTTTTATCAAAGATTAAGTAGGCATAGTTCTGTGGGTTCATTTCTGGGTCTTCAGTTCTGTTCCATTGGTGCTCAGGCCTGTTCTTGTGCCAATAACAAGCTATTTGTATTACTATAGCTTTATAATACTGCTTGAAGTTTGGTAATTGTAATTCCTCCAGCTCTATTCTTTCTGCTTAGCATTGTTTTTGCTATTCGGGCTCTTTTACTGTTCCACATGAATTTCTGGTTTGCTTCCTCTATTTCATTAAAATGTGGTGTTGGGACATTGATGGGTATTGCATTGAATTTGTAGATAGACTTTGGCAATATTGCCATTTTGACAATATTTATTCTCCCAATCCAGGAGCATGGCATGTCTTTGCATTTCCCTAGTTCTGCCTTAATTTTGTTTTTCATGTTTTTACAGTTCTCATCATAGCGGGCTTTCACTTCTTTGGTTAAGGTTATTCCTAGGTATTTTATGTTTTTTGAGACTATTGCAAAATGTGTTACTTTCCTGATGTCGGCCTCAGTCTTCATTGATTTTTGAGGGTTTATTTTATATCCTGCTATTTTGCCAAAGTTTTGGATCAGCTCTAGGAGCTTCAGAGTGGAGTCTATGGGGTTCTTTATGTATAGGATCATGTCATCTGTGAAGACAGAAAGTGTTTTTTTGTTTTTGTTGTTTTTTTGTTTTTCTCCGTTTTGTTTTTTTTTTCTTCAAACTTTTATTATCAAACTGATGTACAGAGAGGTTACAGTTTCATACGTTAGGCATTGGATACATTTTTTGTACTGTTTGTTACCTTCTCCCTCATACCCCCCTCCCTT
>NW_025960471.1:0-25000 GCF_023159225.1 Perognathus longimembris pacificus
GGTGAGCACCCAGCCCCCACGCCAGGGTCGCGGCAGTCGGCTGATGCGTGGAGAACAAGAAGAGGAATTTCTGCGACCTTGTTGGTGAGCATATGGCGGGCTCTGATTTCCTTACTAAATCAGATGATATTACTAGAACTGGGTCATTATGCACCCATTGTAATCTATCGTTAAGCCCAACAAAGTAATATTTAGCTAGTGCTTTAATTGAGCTACCGGGATTTATCTCGGCTTTTCCCGAGGGGTGCGGGTGCGGGGTGTGTGTGGGGGGCATCGGCAGAATGGAATAAGGAGAAGAAACCGCGCCGACGCCGCTTCTGTCAGCGGGGTTGTCATTTCTGACAGATGAGGCCGTGGCTGAGGATGGCTCGTGGGGAGGCGGGCAGAGTGGGTTTCACGCGATCAGGGCTGGGGGGCCGTGCTGTTCCGCCGCGGTGACCCGCTGTTGCCTTGGGCTCCTGCTTGGTGACTCATGTGACGTTGGGAAGTGAGCTTCAAAATGAGCTCCACGAGGTCGAGTCCTTATCATTTTAAGCAGATAGATTCCAAGCGCGTGTTTCCGTCAACCGTTTATTTCTTTAGGCCTTTTCCATAAACGCCCTTCATCCTGATGTTATACCAGGCGTCCGTTGCTTTCCAGTTGCTTTTGTTCTCTGCACTCGGGAATCGGCTTCCTAAGACCCCGTGGACCGTGCTGGCTCGGGCGCCGTGTCCGAGTTCCGCCCGGGCTCCTGCCCGTGGCTTCCTGGGGAATGGCCCCCCCCTCCTGTCAGTCACGGTCACAGGCTGCCCGGAGTCCCGTCCCTGCGCCACGCCGCAGGCCGTCCGCACGGCAGATCCACAGGTCATTCTGCCCACGCCGCGCGGCCACCGGGGCCTGCGGGGGGAGGGGGAGGGGGGAGGGGGGAGGAGGAGGGAATTGCGGCCCTCCCGAGGTCCCTCCAGGAGCCCGGGGAAGGCGGGGGGCTGCGGCCACCCCACGGTCCCCCCACTCTCTCCGGGAGCCCCCAGAAGTACCCGTGTCTTCTTCTGCCGGGCACTGGGAGAATCGGCTCCTGGACGCTGGCTTCGTCGCCGACCCCTGTCAGGGTTGATAAAACAAGTGACTTATAAATAGCATTTTGACAAACACTGTGGATAATGAATCTTGTGACATAGTTAAAGACTTAATGACCGAAAGATTGATGAGCAGAGACTGGCACGAGGCCTGTGGATTGGGGAGCCACAAGGAGCAGGGGAGCCCCAGGGGTCCCCGGAGAGCCAGGCGAGTTCCTAGCCGGGGGTGTTGGGGGGCGGGGATGGGTGGAGGGGAGGGGACGTTTCCGGTTCCCGCCCTCTGGCCGAAGTCCTGGCTCTTTGCCGGCTGGGGGTCCTGTCATGCGATGGTGCAGGCCGACCCCCACCAGACCAGCAGGGAGGGCCCAGGGGGTCCCGGAGCCGTAGGCCCGGCTTGCAGCCAAGCTCCGGTCAGAGCCGCGGAGCGACCCTGCACACTCGGTACGCCCCGGCTCTCCTCTACAGAACCGTGGCTGCGCTGTGGACAGCTTTTCACATAGGGTGGGAAAACCAGGGGGGAGGAACCACCACAGTGGGAAACAATCCCCGTGAAGGCCCGAGAGCGATGGGGGCGGTGTTCCGTGGGACGGTAACAGCCGGACGCAGGCCTCGGTGTGTTTTCCGCAGAGGCTGCGCTTTTCTGACGAGGGTAGAGCCTGACTTCTGCCGCCCAGCGAGGCGCTGGCGTGTGCCTCTGGTAGCAGATTGCTAATGGTGACCCCAACAGGGCTCCTGAGCTCGCAGGCTTCCCGCCAAGGGGCTTCTGCACGGCGGCGAGGAACGCACAGATGTTTCTGATGACAGAGGCCATGAAAAATGGCGGGGTTCTGAAGGCCCTGACAAGAAGCGCCACCATTCACGCCGACTGGGGGCGTTTTAAGAACCCGAGTCCAATACCATAAAACCAGAGCCTCTGACAACGGAGAGGACGGCAGACGCGGCGGACGGCCGGGCTGTTCCGCGGGGAGAAAGAAATGCTTGTGCCTGAGCAACTCACGCATGGGTGAGTGTGCACGCGTGCCTGGGGATACACCTGTGTGTGTTTAAGTGGGCAGTGCGCGTGCACGTACAAGCACCCACGTGCCTGTGACGACACACCATTCTGAGTGTGTATCGTGTGCACACCCATGTGCAAGGGTGCGTGTGGGTGTGCAGGGCATGTGTGATTGTGCTCACGTCTACGCACATGCGTGCACACTGTGCGTGTGTGAGTGTGCACGTGGGCGCCTTGGCGCGTGTGGTTGTGCGTGTTGTGTACATAGACGAGCGCGTGCTGGCCTATGGGTGTGTATGAGCGTGCGCATGTGCACATATGTGTGAGCACTTAGGCGGGTGTGCGGTTTTGTCCACCTACGTGTGTCCACGTGTGAGTGAACCCGCCTCACCCTCTTATCTCGAAGTTGTCGTCTGGATCGAAGGCGAAGGTGTTTCCTGTGGGGTCTCCAAGCGGCCAGCTCCCCGGGGAGTTCTACAGGGTGCTGAATTAGGTGGGGTGGGGTCCCCCCGGTGCCCCAGGGAGTCCCCGTCTCACCACGCTACGAGAGACGCTCGGCCTTGGCTGAGTCGCACGCGGACCGCGCCAGGCTTCAGGAAGCCCCGGCTGTCTCCAGGCCCGGACAGCAGCCTGCGGTTGGATTGGAGGCGCCCGAGTCCACGCTTGGGAGGCGGACGTTTCGTTCGTTGTCATCGAGTCCGTGTCAGGGACGCAGGCCGGGCTTCGCTGGCGCTGTGTCCCTTAGCCCTGGCAGCAGTCCCGAGACGCGGGCATCTGCTCCATTTTGATATAGGAGAAGGAGGTCAGGCACGACGGAGCTGGTTCGTTTCTTTTCTCTTTGCTGCTTCTAGAATAAGTTGATACTTAATCCCATTCATACGATATTTCTTGTCCTTTACCTTCCGCCCCAGAGATCTGAGCTCTATTCTAGTCCTCCTGTCCATTCTCAGGGAATGCGGCTTCATTTTCTTGTTGCGAATTTGTTTGCAATTTCAAGTTTGCTCAGTAACATAAATCACTTAAAAGAATTCAGCCTTACAACTGTCTAAACATTTCCCCCCCAAGAAACTAGCTTTTCATTTGTTTTGGGAAGCAGCCAAGCTGTGATTTTTAAAAAAATTTTTTTGCATTGAAGTTTGAAGCCTTTCATAAGAGAGGGGGAAAAAAAACCCACGCGGAAACCATCTCTATCCTCATAGCTAGCTTCTTCTGTATCGCAACGTGTATTTTCCATACACTGACTTCCTTGTTCGAGTTCAATGTATAGTTAATTAAGAGCAATAGATCTCATTTTCCTCCGCAGAGCAATCTGGGAACAGACAGGTTATCCTCCCAGACACTGCAGCGCTGCGCACTGGGGCGGGGTAGCCTTTCCCCAAACTTGGGGGCGTGATGGCGCCGATTGTATGTTAGGGCTAGTTACTAAATTGCATTCTGTGCTCCCAGGCTTCTTCTGTGCTTGAACAGTTGTGCTAAAAACCTCCCACATTTACCAAAGTCATCTCCTGCAAGAGGAAGCCTAGCAATGACGTGTTAATGGCGCTGTGTTATATAGCACTGAGGATCCAGCCGTCCCCGGGAGCGCCGCGGATTCTGATCTAGCCTGCCTGCCTTTCGTGGTGCTTATCTGTCTGGTGTTTAATTTGCAACTTGATTTCCATTACTCATGCCGCTTGCCAATTTCTCTTCTGCTTTTCATACCATTGTCAAATTAACTTTCTACTGGAATATGCCTGGAAAAGGTAGGTGCAGCTCAAAACAAACTGGTTTGTCGTTTGTATTCCTCTTTGCCCGAGTGGTTTATAGAACTTCGGCATTTTATAGACTGTAAGTCAAATTAATGTGTAGAAAGATTTCCTGCTGTCACTATGAGTCATTCTCTATCTACCCCTTCCCATCATCCATCTTATCTCTGTATATACACAGAGGGTAATTGACAGGGGGGAGGGCCTCCTATTGTTTGAAGGAATAATGAACGGAAGTTGAAAAGCACATTTTTATCTTTGGAAGGGAGAAAGATTGGAAGAAAAGAGAGAGGGAGGGAGGACAAAGTAGATTTACCATGCCTCTCATTCATCCCCAGTTCTTATCTTGCTCTGTGTGGGATTATGATATTTGGGAAGATCTCGCAGATGCACATGAAAAATCCCTTTACCTCTCCTGCCTGTATTCTCTCTGCTTCCCGTGTAGCCGGTCGTGAGAAGGACGTTCCACACTGATCTGAGAGAAGCTGCACGTTCACGTCCACGGCCACGTGACGCTCCGACCACGTCCACTGCCACGGCCCTGTGGCGTCCTGGTCACCTCCACTGCCATGGGCCACGTGGTGCTCTAGTTTTGTGGGTTTCCTTCATTCGTTTCTCCCATGTTCGTTACTCGGATGGTTTCCCCGTCTCGTGTGATCGCATTCCCCCCTTGCGTGTGTGTTGCACCTACTTTCACTCAGCGAGCTCAGGGGTGCACTTCCGGGAGTGGCGTGGCGGGATCCGGATGTGCCCACCCCTAAATTGTTCGAACGTATCTCAGCTGTCAAAATCGGTAAGCACGTGTGATAAGCAGCCTTCACGTCTCTGTCGATCTGCTGGTGAAAAACTCCCCTGTGTCGCCGTGCCTGGTGTTTCTCAAGTGCCGAGTGTGGCTGATGTCTTCCCCGTGGCTCGGGGGCCCTGTGTGTCCTCTGCACAGCTTGCTTGTTCTCACACTTGCCTATATTCCTATCGTGCTATTGATCTTTCTCTTATTGATCTGCAGCTGCTCTTTAAATAAGGGAGGCAGGGATGATATGACGGGAGCTGTAGACACGCTGCCCGTTTGCCCCGTCTTCCCTACCTGCTTTGTGCAGCTTTGTCAGCAGAAAGCTTCTATCTTGATGCAGTGGAGGTTTTCAGTCTATTCTTGTATGGTGTCTGGAGTTTTGTTTGTTTAGAAAGCCAATTTTTTCTCTCTCGGAGACTACAAGCATTTTCCAGTGCTCTATTTTGCTGTTGCTCAGTATTTGATTGCTCATCCAGTATGGAATTTCTTTTGATATCAGTGATGGAGTAGAGATCAATTCAGATCGCCACCCGGTGTCCTTGAAGCATTCCTTGGGTTTTCTTTTTCTTCCTGATATAAAAAGACACCTTTGTTATACGCTAAATCCTGGTATAGATATTCGGGTCTATCCCTGGACTCTGCGTTCTATCTCGTCGATTCGCCTGTCCATTCTCTTTGGCTCTGTGGCCCTGACGCTGGGTCTGCTCTAGTCTCTGACGATGGTGGCACTGGTTCCTGTGGGGTGGGACATCGCCTTTCTCAGCAGCTCGCGAACATCACCTCACGCCGCTCTCTTTATGGAACCCTCACTAGAACTGCACGCCATTGTCACATCAGGTCAAGCAGAGCTGATGTTCGCGTGCGCAGACTTCCCACTCGACGGCAGAATGTGGCTTTCAAGGCTAAGAAGTTTCCACTCAGAGTCCAGTGCCGAAGCCACCGGGAGCACACACACCTCCTGTGTGCGACCCGGTTCTCCCAACCTGCTATCCGTGTGGAAGCTGACTCTGCAGGTGACTACTGACACCCGTTCCTGTGACCAAGAAAGCCCAGGCAGAGGCGGAGAGGCTGCTGTGGCCCACGGGCTCCCTGGGTAGCTGGATCCACCGCTTGCTGCCTGTGGCAAGGCGGAGCTATCATGGCGGAAGGGAAAGGGGCAGGGAAGCGGTGCACCCCACCTATGCTGTCCAGGAAGCAGAGAGCAGAAGGAAGGATAGGGACAAGACTCACCCTTCAGGGGTCCCCGTTGGGCAGCCAGGCCCCGCCTCCCGACGGCCCCTGGATTACTGTGCATCCAACCCTTCTCCGTCGTCCTTCCTGGGACCCAGTTTCCTCCCCCGAGCCTTTGGAGGGTGGAGGGGCACCTCACATCCAAGCCACAAGGCTGATCTGCTTTTTGCACGCTCCCTTAGACCTCCTTTTCCCATCGATTCTGTTTCAGGTACTGTGTGTGTGTCCTCCGGGCACACAGTCCTCCCCTCTGCACAGGACGCGGTGCTCTGCAGCCTTGGATCCACATGGTGTCCGCCGAGGCTGGCGAACCCTGGCCGTCACAGAAACACGGAGGCCTCCCCTCTGCACGGCTCCTTCTCTTCTCCTTACAGTTCCTTCACGTTGATTCTACTTAGCATCCTGGACCCTCTGTGGCCCAACACCACTGCAATCCCGCAGAAGGAGGCGGTGCAAGGCCCTTGGGGCAGAAAAGCCAGCTTGACCACCCAGCGGTAGGGAGCCCCCCCCCCTCCAGCCCCCGTGGGTCTCTTCCTCTCCACATGTGAGTACTGCCTGGACCCGGCACATCAGATGCAGTCTGAGTGCCACGGGCACACGCCGATGCCTCTCCAAACGCCACAGAAGACGCAGTCTGCAGGGAATCTCGGGGCATAGACACACTGCTTCCTTCCCCAGCCCTTCCAGCCCATCCTTCCTCCTCCTGCCGGGGGGCTGCACCAATCCAGACCGCTTCCACAGCTTCTTGCCTTGCTTAGATGGCTCTCTGCCTGGATTTCCCCTCTCGCTGCTCTACGTCTAAAGCCTGCTAGGTCAGCGCTCTGTTTACCAGGGTCCTCTCTCCACTTCCCCGGCACCCAAATCACACCCACCCAGCCCCTGGTTACACGGCCGAGCCCTGACCCAACGTGGGCTTCCCGTTCCAGGCAGAGAACGAGGACCGCGGCCGCTAGCATGTTAGGAAGCGCTCCATGGAGTTTTATTATTCAACAAAACTCCATCTACTATTTCCCTGTCTACTGGTGTAGGGAATTGCCGGCAGATGTGCTTAAACCACGGGCCAGGTCCTGTCTGCTTACTCATGTGGAATCCGCTTCTCATGTGGTAATCTTGAGATTATTTTTCATTTACTCTCCTAGAGCAACGAGTCTGCAGTCCTCTTGGTGGGCTTTTTTAATACTACATAACAGCAATTAATTTTAGGCTACATGGCAGCAATTAATTTTCTCACTAAAAGGCACCGAGCGACGTTCCTCTACAGTGGGTGGAAATTTCGCGCACTGCGCCTGGGCTCTGTGGAGAAGCAACCCAGCGAGGGCACAAGGAGTCACAGGAACGGAGGGGCGGTGCTGGTGCGCATGTCAGCAGAACCGTGGGCCCCAGACCTGGATCTGGGTGCGGGAGGAGGCGGCGGCTAGAACAATGGAGCAGGCACGCGAGCGGGGCCAGCGTCACACCCGAAGCTGCCTTTCAGGCAGGGGTTCTCACAACACAGGTCTTCAAGAGCAGCCCCACAGGCATGGAGAGAGGAGACAGGAGGCTCTCCAAGGTGGGAGAAAACAAGAGGAGAGGTCCTGCTGCCCCCATTCCACTCCACCCTGTGCTGACGACGGCTTTCACAGTGAACGGACCACACAGGGAGAGGAAAGCAACTCTGCAAGGTGATCACACCCAGATGACCACACGGATGTCAGCCGTGTGTGCGTGGTGATCACAGACACAGGTGATCGCACGGATGTCAGCTGTGTGTGCGTGGTGATCACAGACACAGGTGATCACACGGATGTCAGCTGTGTGTGCGTGGTGATCACACCCAGATGACCACACGGATGTCAGCCGTGTGTGCGTGGTGATCACAGACACAGGTGATCACACGGATGTCAGCTGTGTGTGCGTGGTGATCACAGACACAGCTGATCACATGGATGTCAGCTGTGTGTGCAAGGTGATCACACCCAGATGACCACACGGATGTCAGCTGTGTGTGCGTGGTGATCACAGACACAGGTGATCACACGGATGTCAGCTGTGTGTGCATGGTGATCACACCCAGATGACCACACGGATGTCAGCCGTGTGTGCGTGGTGATCACAGACACAGGTGATCACACAGATGTCAGCTGTGTGTGCGTGGTGATCACAGACACAGGTGATCACACGGATGTCAGCTGTGTGTGCAAGGTCACACCCAGATGACCACACGGATGTCAGCTGTGTGTGCATGGTGATTACAGACACAGGTGATCGCACGGATGTCAGCTGTGTGTGCAAGGTGATCACACCCAGATGACCACAGGGATGTCAGCCGTGTGTGCGTGGTGATCACAGACACAGGTGATCGCACGGATGTCAGCTGTGTGTGCAAGGTGATCACACCCAGATGACCACAGGGATGTCAGCTGTGTGTGCATGGTGATCACACCCAGATGACCACAGGGATGTCAGCCATGTGTGCGTGGTGATCACAGACACAGGTGATCACACAGATGTCAGCTGTGTGTGCGTGGTGATCACAGACACAGGTGATCACACGGATGTCAGCTGTGTGTGCAAGGTGATCACACCCAGATGACCACAGGGATGTCAGCCGTGTGTGCGTGGTGATCACAGACACAGGTGATCGCACGGATGTCAGCTGTGTGTGCAAGGTGATCACACCCAGATGACCACACGGATGTCAGCTGTGTGTGCATGGTGATCACACCCAGATGACCACAGGGATGTCAGCCATGTGTGCGTGGTGATCACAGACACAGGTGATCACACAGATGTCAGCTGTGTGTGCGTGGTGATCACAGACACAGGTGATCACACAGATGTCAGCTGTGTGTGCGTGGTGATCACAGACACAGGTGATCACACGGATGTCAGCTGTGTGTGCAAGGTGATCACACCCAGATGACCACAGGGATGTCAGCCGTGTGTGCGTGGTGATCACAGACACAGGTGATCGCACGGATGTCAGCTGTGTGTGCAAGGTGATCACACCCAGATGACCACACGGATGTCAGCTGTGTGTGCATGGTGATCACAGACACAGGTGATCGCACGGATGTCAGCTGTGTGTGCGTGGTGATCACACCCAGATGACCACAGGGATGTCAGCCGTGTGTGCGTGGTGATCACAGACACAGGTGATCGCACGGATGTCAGCTGTGTGTGCGTGGTGATCACACCCAGATGACCACACGGATGTCAGCTGTGTGTGCGTGGTGATCACAGACACAGGTGATCGCACGGATGTCAGCTGTGTGTGCGTGGGATCACAGACACAGGTGATCACACAGATGTCAGCTGTGTGTGCGTGGTGATCACACCCAGATGATCACACGGATGTCAGCTGTGTGTGCGTGGGATCACACCCAGATGACCACACGGATGTCAGCTGTGTGTGCGTGGTGATCACAGACACAGGTGATCACACGGATGTCAGCTGTGTGTGCGTGGGATCACAGACACAGGTGATCGCACGGATGTCAGTTGTGTGTGCGTGGGATCACAGACACAGGTGATCACACGGATGTCAGCTGTGTGTGCAAGGTGATCACACCCAGATGACCACACGGATGTCAGCTGTGTGTGCGTGGTGATCACACCCAGATGACCACACGGATGTCAGCTGTGTGTGCGTGGGATCACAGACACAGGTGATCGCACGGATGTCAGCTGTGTGTGCGTGGGATCACAGACACAGGTGATCGCACGGATGTCAGCTGTGTGCAAGGTGATCACACCCAGATGACCACACGGATGTCAGCTGTGTGTGCATGGTGATCACAGACACAGGTGATCGCATGGATGTCAGCTGTGTGTGCGTGGTGATCACAGACACAGGTGATCGCACAGATGTCAGCTGTGTGTGCGTGGTGACCACAGACACAGGTGATCACACGGATGTCAGCTGTGTGTGCATGGTGATCACAGACACAGGTGATCGCACAGATGTCAGCTGTGTGTGCGTGGTGATCACAGACACAGGTGATCACACGGATATCAGCTGCGTGTTCGTGGTGATCACAGACACAGGTGATCGCACGGATGTCAGCTGCGTGTGCATGGTGATCACAGACACAGGTGATCGCATGGATGTCAGCTGTGTGTGCGTGGTGATCACACCCAGATGATCACACGGATGTCAGCTGTGTGTGTGTGGTGATCACAGACACAGGTGATTGCACGGATGTCAGCTGTGTGTGCGTCACACCCAAATGATCACACAGATGTCAGCTGTGTGTGCGTGGTGATCACAGACACAGGTGATCACACGGATGTCAGCTGTTTGTGCGTGGTGATCACAGACACAGGTGATTACATGGATTTTAGCTGTGTGTGCGTGGTGATCACACTGAAGACAGCTGTGTGTGCGTGGTGATTACAGACACACATGATCACACGGATGTCAGCTGTGTGTGCGTGGTGATCACAGACACAGGTGATCACACGGATGTCAGCTGTGTGTGCCTGGTGATCACACACAGGTGATCACACGGATGTTACCTGTGTGTGCATGGTGATCACACACAGATGATAATACATATGTAACTTCTGCTTGTGTGGTTTGCCTGTTACCATGTTCAGGTATGGAAGGGCAGGTTGCAGAATATCAGGAGGACGGCCGAGGGCACAGTGGTGATTGCAAGAATTCTGGCTCGGGTCTGACAAGTGGAGGGTCTCCTGCCCATCAGGAAGCAGTGAGGAAGCCGGAAGGCTCTGGGGCTCACTTCTGGGAGGCAGGCGTGATTTGGAGCTCCCTGCCCATCTCTCATCTCCAGTCCAAACACTTCCCCCAGTACGGAGTTTTGGATGGAAACATCACACAGCCCCAACTCCTCCAAGCCTCTGTCTGTACCTCTCACTTACCAGGGGACTTGGGGGAAGCGGTGACAGCTTGTGCAGAGGATGCTGCATCCCCGCCCTTGGCAAGGTGACGGGGATGGAGAGCAGTGGCCCATGACCTCCTCGCTGGCATTGGACAGGTGTGTACCAAGTGCTAACTCCTGGCTGGTGTACTGAGTGCCTACCGGCTGGCAGAGGCTGAAGGAGGCACATCACACCATTGAGGTCTGCAGGAAAGTCAGGCCCCAGGCCAGGCCAGTGTGCCGACTGGGCTGGGAGGCCAGGCCTGCGTTCTCCTGGGTGCCGGGAGACCGGGCTGTAGGTGCCGCTCCAGGCAACACCCAGGGAGACCCCAAGGCGTTTGGCTGAGAGGAGGCCAGAGGGCTGCGGCGTGCGGTGTGTCCCGTGACCTCGCTGCACCAGTATTCCTCTCTGATGAAAGCCTCCTGGGATCGTCCGGTCGAGCCAGGGCCTGTGGGGCGAGAGGACGTGGGCTGGCGTCGGGTGGAAGACGGCAGGAGGAAGGCAGGGCGAGCGTGGAGGACGAGGAGCGGGCTGGGGCCCGCCCCCGTCTGTCTGCGCACAGTGAAATGCGTGAGAAAACCCCTCCTGGAAAATTCTCATATGCATATGGAAAATCATGGGCTGACAAGGAGCCGGGCCTGGGGACAAGATGAATCTGCACCAGCACTGCACATTCCATTGACAAATCCGCCTTCCCGGCGTGGTTGCCTCCGCCCTCCTGGTAACCGAGGGGATGACATTAAAGGGGAGAAAGCGGCGCGCTCGGAGTGATCAATTCACAGGGAGCCGGTGCACCCTGCCCGCCGAGGACACCGCAGGAAGGGCGGGGATGCGGCCCGCGTTTCAAGAGAGCTCCGCTGTAAATCCCAGCGCCGGCGGCAGTCACAAGTTCTGCCTTGTAGAAAGGCCTCTTTGTGTGTGCGTGGCTGACGCCCAGCGTGTGGAATAGCACGAGCGTGTGGGGGGGTGGGAGGTCACAGGAAGGCTGGGATGGGAGCACGGGGTGCCGGTGGGTGGAGCCAGCGAGGAGGAGGCTCCGAGGGAGCCGGTGAGCGGAGGGCCGGTCTCACCAGGAGCCCAACGCGGTTCCTCTTCCGCCCAGCGCCTCCTGCCCACCGCCACCTCTCCGAAAGCCACGGGGTGGGGTGGGGGGGAGCCCCCCGCTGTGTGGGGCTGCTCCTGGGCCGGGCAGCGCAGGGCTCCCGGGAGGCCCGCGTGGCCTCCTCCTGGCGTGGCGGGGAGCGAGTCCCCATCGCAGCAGGGCCGGGTGGCCGGCCACAGCACGCGGGGAACGGGGCCGCCAGCCGCGGGTCCCGCGAGTTTGTTCCGGTTTTTATTTTATTTCATATGGGAAAATAAACGAAGAGGAAAACAAATCCCCAGCTGGCACCTGAAAGCAAAAGCCGCCTGTCCCTCGGGGGTGACCGTGGGGCGGGCAGGCAGCGCCGGGCGTGGAGAGGGTGGGGGCCGGGGCAGGGCCTCCCTCGCCGCGGGGCAGGGGGGCGGGTCCCTCTCAGCGAGGTCCCAGGCCGGGAGGCGTCTGCCGCGGCCCGGGTAGAGCGCGACGACGGGACCCCTGCCCATGCAGTCGCTCGGGTCCTTCCCCAAGGCCCCAGGCCGGGCAGCGGCAGGCCGGGCAGGAGGTGGAGGCCCCAGGACAGACGGACGCCCCGCGGACGGTGAGCCAGGAGCCTGCCGGCGGGGGAGGGAGGCGCAGCTCGCGTCCAGCGCCGAGTCCGGCCCGCAGCGGGGCTTCTCCCGCTTCCCAGACCTCAGGACAGAGCTGGGGGGTGGGGGGGGCCCAGGCCTGTGGCCCCCAGCTGGGGGTCAGGCCTCCCTGTCAGACTACCCACGAGGCCCTTCGTGGAGGCCAAGCCAGAGACCACAGACGCGGCGGCGAGCAAGGCCGTGCTGTCTGCCTGGTGCCGCGGCGGGCACGGCCGGGAGGGGCGCCAGGAGGACCGGCGGCAGCGCGCCCCGGCCCAGGAGACAGCCCAGAGCGGCAGGGTGAGGGGGACCCGGCTCGCAGCTCCCCTGGGGTGGGCGGTGGCCTCTTGTATCCCCTGAGCCAAACGTGATGGTGGATCAGGGGATTCCTAGGAGGGGAGGCCGGGCAGGGAGGCCCCTGGAGAGGAGGCTGGGCAGGGAGGCCCCTGGAGAGGAGGCCCCTGGAGAGGAGGCCGGGCGGGGAGGCCCCTGGAGAGGAGGCCCCTGGAGAGGAGGCCCCTGGAGGGGAGGCCCCTGGAGAGGAGGCTGGGAGAGGAGGCCCCTGGAGAGGAGGCCCCTGGAGAGGAGGCCCCTGGAGAGGAGGCTGGGAGAGGAGGCCCCTGGAGAGGAGGCCCCTGGAGAGGAGGCCGGGAGAGGAGGCCCCTGGAGGGGAGGCCCCTGGAGAGGAGGCCCCTGGAGGGGAGGCCCCTGGAGAGGAGGCCCCTGGAGAGGAGGACCCTGGAGGGGAGGCCCCTGGAGGGGAGGACCCTGGAGAGGAGGACCCTGGAGGGGAGGCCCCTGGAGAGGAGGCCGGGCGGGGAGGCCCGGCGGGGAGGCCCCTGGAGAGGAGGCCGGGCGGGGAGGCCCTTCCCCACGCTGGGCACCCGGCCCCGGGATCCCGCTGAGGACGTGTCCGGCTCTCCATGCAGGGACGCAGCCTCACGCAGAGCAGACCCCGGGGGCCTGAGCCGGGGGCCCCAGACCGGCAGGGAGCTGCCGTGGGCTTTGGGCCGCGGGGTGGAGTGTGGTCATTAAAATGATAATCGTTTCGAATGTCTGCCAAAGGTCTAGCTCTAAGCCTGCCCGGGAGGCAGCGCGCGACGCCCCGTTGACGACATCCCGGGCGCCCGCGGGCGCGGTGGCATTTGAGCTTCTGACAGCTTGTCTATAGGAGCCCCGCTGGTGAGCGATTTATAACTCAACCATAAAACCACCCCGCGCGGGCTGGCGCGCAAGTACGCAGCGCAGGAGCGAATTAATTAATGAATTTGTCCTTGCTCTCATCAGCTTGACTGACACCTGCAGGCTCAGCCCCTCGAGACGCGGCCTCCACAGATCAGCAGACCCCACACTTGGCCCGTGCCGGGTGCGAGGGCCCCGGCGGAAGCGGAGGACGCGGGCCGGCGGCAGTTCCTTCGGGAGCCCGCGGGCGCCGGCGTGTCCGCCGTGGACGGAGACTGACGCGGGGCCGCCGGGGCCCCCTCTTGCGGGGCGGAGGCCCCTCCCCCTCCCCCTCTTGTCTGGGACCCCAGAAGATGACCGGCGTGTGGCCAGCTCCCGGTGTCTGCCTCGAATCCCAGCACGCTCCGCCCCGCGGGCGGGAGGGGTCTGAAGGCGGCCTCCCTCCCTCCCTCCCTCTGGGTCCGGGCTGCGTTGCAGTCTGCTGCGTCTTCTGGGCTTGATGGTCCCCGAGCCTTTCACGGAGCTGTGCCCTGCCTTCCTGAGAGGAGGCCCCTGCCCCGGGCCTCTTCCCCCCCGACGGTGCCCGGGGCCGGGGCTGAGCGGCGGCAAGGCATGGTCAGCCGGGTCCTCGCTCGATGGAGGAGACCCGACGGGGCCGGGCATGCTCTGCAGAAGAGCGGCAGGGCGGGGAGGAGAGAAGGAGGCACCGCAGGACTCGGGGGGTGGGCTGAGAGCGGCCCGGCTGAGGAGAGGGGCTGGAAGCCAGCTCAAGCAGGGAGTCCACGAGACGCTCACTCAGAGCAGGAAGGCCCGGGGTGGCGCCGTGGCTCACGCGCCAGTGAGGTGACACCGCAGGTCTGAGGTGGCGCTCACGCTGGCCAGGCCAGTGACGTGCGAAGCAGGATCCTGGGTCCCGTCCACGAGCAGGGAGTTGTCTTTGCCCTCTGGTTCTGAAGACTGGCGTCCTTTCCCTAGGTCCTGGGGCCCTGGGGACAGGAGAAGGCTGCCCCAAGGCCACGGGCTTGCCAAGAGACGGTCTCACAGAGAACCTGGGCGCCACGGGGGTCTCTGCTGGGGGTCAGCCAGCCCCACGCCATTGCTTAATGCCAGCAACAGCCCTACCCATAACCACGGCGCACAGCGAGCCCGCCCCTCCCGCCCCCGCCTGCTCCTTCCTCAGCTCCCAGCTCTGCACAGACGAGGCCTGGCAGGACGCGCTGGGACTCCAGGCTGTCATCTTCAGACCTCACGGAGCCCCTCCTCCCTCAGAGGGGAGGACGCCACGGAGCCTCGGCCTCAGTGGATGTCCCTGGAGACTCCTGGACTTGCACCCCACCAGCGCCAGGTGTCCACCTTTTACGCGCTCAGAGTTCCTGACGGTCGGTTCACAGCACGACGTGGTTTCCTCCCGTCCATCTGGAAGGCTTGGAGGTGACCTCCACACCTTGCTTTCCAATTCGATTAGCAGATTCTATTAAACCCTCTTTCTGAACGACTTCCTGGAAAATGGAAGGCCCTCACATTCATATCTCTCATGGCTAATTATGAGTGAAATAGATGAGCACAATCAAGCAATGTGTTTTCTTTGGAAATGAGTATCAGTTGGGGAAAGAAGGAAGTGTTTATATACACATACCTCAAGGATTTTTTAAAGCTATTTTTGCATACCATTGTATGAGTATATTTCTAATGTATAGGAAAATGTTGCCATACTTTCTGTCATACGGCTTCATAATCAGTTGGCTTGTGTCACCGGAATCAAATAAATTCAAGTTTAGGAATTCCCTTCCCCCTATAATCCATTAGTTTAAGAAATAGTCTTAAAAGCAGCATGTCATCATTTTAGAGTTAAACAGTTAAACGTTTTTATACAGGAACATCAAAACCATATATGCTTCAAACACCAAACCTTTTTTTTAATGGCTTTCAGATAAAACAATTTATTTATGCAATTAACAACAACATGCAATTTCTAATAATTAGCAGATAATAGTTATCTGCAAAGTACTTTATAAAATTGCCTTTGAACGGCATTCGTTCTGTGGGGAATCACTGAAAATTGACTATAAAATTACCAGAAAGTGGGACTGCATTAACAAGAATTTTCTGTATTCAGTTTCTCTTCAAATTTATGGGCTTGAATATTTGTAAACATTTGGTTTCATAGACAGGAACACTACCACCTCAACTATCTATCAGGAAAAAAAAATCACATCTTAACACATTTTGTTGTTACAAGGTTCTAATTTTCTTTATTTTGACTTTGCTTCCTCTTCTTTTTTTTTTCTCTCTCCAGTAACAAGGACATTATTTTGTTATTATTTCTTCTTTGAGAATTAAAAAAAAATTACTAATACACCATTTTTATTGGCATACATTAGTTCTTTCTAATTTCCTTGCATAAACAATATTATACATTCAGCAATTGTAAAACATTCCTATTAAATGGAACTGTCTTTGAAGAAAGAACAATAAAAAACATTAAAGAAATATTGTAACAAGTCTTCCGAGGGGTCTGAATGGGGAGAGGGCGTGTTGGGCCCTCCTCCCCGGGGAGAAGGCCCGAGGCTGCCCGCCCAGGAAGGGGTGGGCGTGCCGCTGAGGGTGTGTTGGGCCCTCCTCTCCGGGGAGAAGGCCCGAGGCTGCCCGCCCAGGAAGGGGTGGGCGTGCCGGGCAGCGCGCAGCCTGGATGGTCTTTGGTTGTTTCTGTTGGTCCGGTTGGGTGGCTCCACTCTGAGCACCCACGCGGGCTGGGTGTGGCCCGGGTGAGCCAGGCCTGCCCTGTGGCTGGCGCAGCTCTGGCCGGAGGGAGGCCTTCGGGGGGAGGGGGACCTCGTTCTCTCGGGCAGGCGGGATGCAAGGATGCACCGAGGCCGGGCGAGGGGACGCCCCGTCTGCCCCTGCACTTGCGGGATTACGACGGACTCACGTGGGTCCCCCGCGGCACAGGCACGCTCCTCTCCCCGCGTCCTGGCGCGTGGCCCGGGCCCCAGCTTGGGAGCGGCCCACGGAGACGGCATCGGGAACTCGCTGCCCTCACCCAACATGCGAGTCTCCTGGACAAGTTCTAAGTCTGGAAGTTTCTCCCAGGCAAGCACAGCCACCTCTGAAGGCGAAGGTAGGACCCTTCTCCCCTTAAGGGGGTCCCTGTCAGGAGAGCGAGGCTGGTGAGGTCAGAGAGTCCCGGAGACCCCCAGACCCCTCAGGCTGCGCACCTCGTGTGGCCCAGAGGCGGGAGGCCGGGGCTGGGGGCCAGGGTGCGGCCTCCCCAAGCGTGATCCTGTCCGGAAGCCTCCCTCTACTGAGAAGGCTTCCGGGGCCCCTCTGTGATGGCATCCATCTGCCCCTGCCCCCCCCTGCACAAGAGGCAGCTTCTCGGAGGCCACGGCTGCCACCGGAGCTGTTCCACCCCCAGGGACCATGGTGAGACGCCCTGGGGGACTGAGTGACGCTGGGTCCTGCCTGCAGCTCCCTGCGCCTGCCAGGCTGGGCTCCAGCTCCCTGCTCCTGCAAGTCTGGGGTGCAGCCCCCTGCTCCCTGCCAGGCTGGGTGCAGCCCCCTGCTCCTGCAAGTCTGGGTGCAGCTCCCTGCTCCTGCTAGGCTGGGTGCAGCTCCCTGCTCCCTGCAAGGCTGGCATGTAGCCTGAGGCTGGATGCTTCCTGGCCTGTTCCCCCTTGCTGCGCAGTGTCCCTTCAGGTCCCTATCTACCTGGAACCTCAGAATGCAATCTTACAGATAGTGTTTTCACAAGTGTGCATCACCTGGGGAGCCCCCCCCCAGGGACTGTCCCTGGGGACTGTCCCTGAAGAGCACCTCCCCCGCGGCCCTGGGCCTCAGTGGGGACTGTCACCTTGAGGATGCCGTGGAGCAGGCGTCGTGGGGCGGTAGCCGCGGGGGAGTCCCACCACTGAGCCCCTTGGAGGCCAGCTGCTCATCCCCAGGCTGTCCTGCTGGGCCCCTGGGGAGAGGAAGGCACTCAGAATCGCCCTCCCTCACCTCTCGCCACTCCTACGGCACCGGCACGCGGGGGCTGCTGAGCACAATATTTACACGAACGGTGCGTGTGCATCTTGAGCTTTATGCGGAATCGATAGAATTGATGATCCGGGGCCAGACATCCAAAGGAACAGGAAAGGCTTAGCGATGGGGAGAGGGCGCCCGTCAGTCAGCCATCACCGGGCACTGGTCTCCAAGGGCCCACCCGGGCCTGCCTCCTCCGGGGTGCCCTCCGAAGGCCCTGCGAGTCGGCCTGGGACATTGCCCTGGGTTATGTCGGTGGCCACGTGTTAAAGGTCAAAGCAGAGGGGGACAAAGGAGGCAGGTGGAGTGCTGGCCTCTCCTCAGGTGGAAACCCCAGCCCCTGCCGCTTGCTTTCTTCATCAGTCAGTTCCTGAACTGATAGCAGCAGAAGAGCAGCAGAGCAAAATTAAAACGACTCGGAAGAGACAAACTAATTTGTATCTTAAAAAAACTATTATTATAGAAACTCTCGTACACCTGTGAAGGTCTCAATGTATAAATGCGTAATTTTGCATAAAGGCGACGGATCACCGGGTAGTTTCGCTGAGAATTGAAATGCAATGCACTTTTAAAGTTCTTGGCAGCGATGAGCTTCCGTGACGCTATTGTTCGATAAATTGGTCCATCAGCAAAAAGTCTTCTGCCGGTTGGCTCTCGGAGATGTTGTTTGCATCCCCGAACTGGTTTATCAATGAATTGCTGGTCCCTACATTGACTTAGGGCAAATTAATCTTTGACGGATTGACTCCAAGTCCAGTCTTTTTCTAGAATTTTTTTTTAATTAAAGTTCTTATTTGGGGACAATGGCGGGTTCACCTGCCATAAGAAATAACGCAGAGAGCCCTTCTGCACTCTTGGTCCGGGTTGCTCGACGGTGGAATCATCCGAGCGCCGGGAGGCGGCTAGGACGCGTGCAGACCCGGAGCGGTCTTGGGAGCGTGCTGCCACCCCACTGCCGGGCCGTCTCCGGCCCTCCCCGCCCTCGCCCGCCCCGGGCCCCCGGCAGCCGCCTCCCGGCTTCTCCTGGCTTGCCCGAATGCCGCGCGGCTTCACGTGCGGAGGCCCGGGTTGCCACGGCGAAGCTCCGCGTAACAAGATGGTGTCGGGGGCGGGGGTGGTGGAGGCAAGAATGGGAGGGGGCGAGGGGGTGGGGGAGCACGCACGTGGTCACAGGGACGGCGGGGCGGGCGTGACGCCACCCTGACAGGGTGAGCTACCCTCCACACACCGGTTCTCTTGCCGGCGTTGGGCAGTGTCCTAACTTTTGTGTAAGTATTTCTGTGTTTGCACGGAGCTGTACTATGCGTGTCCCTAATGGGTAATCGTGTTGAGATCCTTTCATGTATTTGTTTGCTATCTGAATGTCTTCTTTTTATGTTATGATCTTCAGCTGTACAAAGGCGTTGCCATTTAATAAAGCCGTTGATGAACACAGTGCCTCCTGATGGTTGTCACCCTCTCGGCATTCTTACCCCACCCTCCCCTGCCCACCCCACCCCTCAATGTTCTTAATGTCGTAGGGTACCTATCGGACGCTGGGCCGCATTTCCCCATTTCTTCTCTTCATCCATCGACCTCTTTCCCCTTGCTCCACCCCATTCCCCTTCAAGCACCTACTTCCTGGTGTTTGTTTCTTGAACTTGGACAGAATATCTTTTCGTGGTTTTGCTCATTTTCATTTTGGTGGTACTTTATCAACTTGAAACTTTCAGGTTCTTCCTGTACATTCCACTGACAACCGTGTACCTTGCAAATACTTTACCCCTTCTTGGGTGGAGCTTTGGTACTTTCCGCGGGTCTTTCAATAATCGAACATTTTAATCATTTCTAATTATTTAATTATCTCTCTTGAATTAGTTAGTTATTTCTAATTATGTAATTATTGTATCAGGCTTTTGATGTCGACTCAATGAAATGGGCTTAGTTCTAGAGGGTGGAGGTGTTCCCTTATCTTTGATGTACAAGTTGCATATAGCTCCGCTCTCCCGGAGTGCCAACAGGCATCATCTGTGTGAGCTCTCTTCAGGCGTGAGGTGCGCTGCGGCGGCCTAGCACCGTTCTTCATGACGGATTCCTTTCTTCTGGTAACATGTCTACGGCGATAATTTACTTGGCACATGCATGTGGTCTGTTTCTGTGCTCTCTGGTCCACTTCACCAGTCCGTGTGTCTAGCCCTTCTGCAGCGCCACACACGTCAAGTCATTGCACAGACCTAGCTTCAAGCTGAGGGACTCCCTGCCCCGCGTTCTGCTTTCTCAAGAGCACTCCATTCTCCTGGGCTCCGCGCTTCCCGCACGCGCGTGAGGAGTAAGCTTGCCTCGGCTAAGCAGTGCTTGCTTGGCTCGTAGTGGGAGTTGTGTGAACCCTACAGACGCCTTCGGAGAACAATTCGTATCTTGTCTTGATTGAGTTTAGCACATTGCGGTTTTTGATTCTTGAGGAACTGGTACCTTTTAAGTTGCTGAAGTCATCGATTAAAAGTTTCTTCTAACACTTAGTATGTTTTACAGTGTCTGCAATGACGTTCTTTGCCTCATGCTGGATATTGGTGATTTATCTCTTCCCTTCTGTGATTTGAACAGCCTTGCGAGGGGATAAAGAGCTATTTACTTTTCAGGGCATCGTCTTTTGATTTTACGGTTCTTCTCTGCTGGTTTTCTGTTTTGAATTTTAGCACTTAGTTCTGCTTTTTTTTTTTTTTCTTCCTAAAATGTTTCCCAGTTTCTTGGGGTAGAACTTACTGATTTGGGAGTCCTCCCCCCCGCCACTTTAATATGAGCAGTAAGCACTGAGCATTTCCCTCTCGGCTCAGGGCATAGACCTGGGTGCCGTCGGCCCTTCTTGAGTTGCTTCTCACTGGCTCCAGTCCTTCTGCGTGGACGCAGGGCTGGTGGGGAACTGCACCGGGAACCCACCGCCACCCGAATGCTTTCCCATCGTCTCCCCGCTATTGATTCATTCTTCGGTATCATTACGGTTAAGAAGCTTGCTCTGTATAATATTAATTCTTTCATATCGGCTGAGGATTGATTTTGACACAGGATACGATCGATCTTGGCAAGTATCGCAGAAGCACTCGGTAAACCGCGCGCCCTGCCGCTGCTGCTGCTGCTGCTGCTGAGCCGCCGCGGAAGCTGGAAGGGCCCGGGAGGCGGCCCGCAGTGCAGGTCCGTGCTCCACGCTCGCCGCCGGCCCCGGCCCTGAAGGCCCAGATAGGAACTGGGGATTCGCCTTTCTCGCCTCTCCAGGTTCCGTGTCTGTTTCTGCTTCTGGCTCGAGTTTCCTGTGTTCCGGAGGCTGATGTTGGCTGCAGACTCCCCGAGAACGTCGTTTCCCAGTGGGCCGAGCTCTCGTCGCGGGACCCATCGCCTGGGTCCGTGGCTCTCACGGGCTCTGAAGTCCGCCTGTCCTCACAGAGATGAGGCTCTGCTTTCATGGAGATAATGCTTAGCTGGTAACCATCCTTAGTATTTCTTTCTCTCTTATTTGACTTTCCACATACCTGTATTTTTTAATTAAAAGTGAGCGTTTGGAAGCGGAGCGTGTTTGGGATGGGCTTGTGATTTGTGCTGCCAATAGCCACACTTTAATTCAGACGACTGACATGGAGGGCAACAATGAGTAAGCCCTGGTATCGCTTCACTGGTTTATTTTTCTCTCCGTGTAGTTTGCCTCTCGTTCCTCTAGTTCCCTTTTCTGTGGGCTGACAACGTCTAAGGTTTCCATTTTTATCTATTTATAGCATTTGTGGAGGTCAATGAAATAGTCAGTGAAAACCAAAGAAGCGCATTTTCAGAAACAAATCCCCGCCCAGCCCAGCGCCTCCTCGCAGCGCCGTCTTCCTGGTGCCCAGCGTGTTCTCGCAGTGCCTTGCCGCGGCGACTGGCGCGTTCCCTGGGCTGGGGGAGGAGAAAGGCCCCGGGGTCTGGCGGTGGGGGGGGCCCGAAGCAGGGACCGGCCACGCCCTCACACGGTGTGCGGGAGTGAGGCCCGGCCCGTTCCTCCCCCCCCCCCCCGTGCTCCGTCCGTGACCCACCCCGAGGCACGAGGCCGACCGTGTTCCTGGAGCAGCCTGGACGAACTCTGACCTTTCCCTCATCTTGACACAATCTGTTAATTGCACAGAAATGCATTTATGATCTGAAGTTATCATTAAATTAAATCATTGCCCTTCGTAATTAGGCCATAAAGCTATAGTTTTATATCATTTTGCATCCTTATGACTGTTATGTATTTAAAGATACAATGGCAAAATTATCTGCAGAAAGTGTGGATATCAAGATTGTCCTTGGGCTTCAGGGAAGAATAAGAAAGAAGTAATCTTGCATACCACCATGGAGTTGCGAATCATGTGAGGAAATCTCCAGGGGCCTGGGGTTCTGACGAGGTTCTGACTAGGCCCGAGCGTCGGGGCTGAGGGTAAAGTCTGGAGTCATCACCGGGCCCCGGGACCGCCCTTCCGCCTCGGTGGTGCTCCGAGTGGAAGGGCTGTCAGCGGAACGGGAATCTGAAAAGAAAGAAATCAGTAAGGCGGGACTAATGTGAGGCTCGAAGGAAGACAAATTGCAGGTGGATAATAGGAGAAGAAGAATGCAACGGTGTGCGTTAGCTCACGAACGGAGGAGAGCCGCGCGAGGCAGATGGAAGCCACTTGGAGTTTGGGGGTGACGGATGCATCCTTCCGCGTCTTTCCGCCTGAATGCGGAGGAGCGCGCTCTCCAGGGGGAATCGGGACACCTAGCGCTCCACGAGGGGGGGGGCTTCCCGGTGCTCGCTGGCCTGCGCGGTTTTGTCCCCCCAGGCAGTCAGGGTGGACATCAGGCCAGCGGCGAGCAGGGCGGATACCGAGTCTTCTGGACTCCGATGCCAGAGTGTCTCTTGGCCTCACCGGCCCCGGCTTCTCACTGAGCGGGGCTGAGTGCTCGGGGGACCCCTCTCGGGTCCCCTGCTGCTGACCGCTCTTCCTGCTGGCCAGACTATCTCCCCCAGAACGGGCAGCAGCTCCAGCGCTGGTGAAAGTCGTGGTGGAACCCGGCCGGCGGGAGTTTATTGAGCATCTATAAAGGTGATTCCACTGAAATTCCAGACAACATGCAATTTCCCTTCTACTTTTTCTCAGAGGAGGCAAAATACGACTAATTTTATTATACAAAGCCAAGCTGTCCCTGCTTACAACATCTGAAACACAGATCAGTTTCATTCATGGACCGCAAAGACTAAACAGAGGGAAGAACAAGTGCGGCGCGACCGGTTTCTGTTTCGGGAATGGTGTTCTTCAGAAAGGGATTTTCCTTTCCCTTTTTCTTTTTGTCAGTCCTGGGGCTTGAACTCTGGGTCCGGGCGCTGTCCCTGAGCTCTTCAGCTCAAGGCTAGCGCCCTACCCCTTGAGCCTCAGCGCCGTGTCCTAGAAAGGCGACCCCGGGCGTCCTCTTCCAAGTGCGTTTAGGAGACCACCAGGCGGAAGGTTGTCTAGGTCCCAGAAGATAAAGCTGGGGGGCCGGGTGAGCGTCCCCCGCTCTGTGTCCTCTCCCCTCCCTGGGGATCCGGGCCCGCTGGGCCCAAGGCGGCCTCGGCGCTGCGTCGGCGTAGCCGCACTTCGGGGATGTTGTTGGGATCCGGATGTGGAGGGAGGCCACCCCCGAGGACGGCGGTGTCACCGTGGAACTCCAGCTCGGGACGCGTGTTTCTCCCCGTGACCCTCCCCGGCCGCGTCCGCTCGTCTCTTCCGCCTTCCCTCCACCCCGACGTTCTCGTAGCTCAGCACTGGGAAATCGGTGCCCGGTGAGCTCTCGGGGGACGCGTTGCAGGAGGACGCGCCGGCGTGCAGAGCTTGGCCGCAGAGCCACATGTAACGATTTTGAGACGCAAAGAAACTATTTCTAAGAAAAGGCAGAGGAGGAGAGTGACCATCTTTGTGGAGACTCAGTGCCGTGTCCATGGACAAACGCAGAAAGCCAGAGAGCGAGATGGCCGAAGACGCAGACGGCTGTGCTGGTCTGACGGAGGAGGCAGCCGTCTGGCTGAAGACTTGGGCTCAGAAGGCGTCCCCCCACTCTGGAATGGGCACTCAGGGGACCTGTGCTTGGAGACAACGGAGTATCTGTGAGGAAACTCCAGGTGAGTGCAGGAGACCAGCAGTGTCTGCTCTCCTGAGACTTCCCTTCCGCTCACGCCTGCTCTGCACCAAAGTGGGCACCTGGGCCAGGCCCTACCACCTGCAGGGGAGGGGCTCCAACCACCAGCAGGGGGAGGGGCTCCGGGACCACCTGCAGGGGGAGGGGCTCCGGGACCACCTGCAGGGGAGGGGCTCCGGGACCACCTGCAGGGGAGGGGCTCCGGGACCACCTGTAGGGGGAGGGGATCAGAGACCACCTGCAGGGGGAGGGGCTCCGGGACCACCTGCAGGGGAGGGGCTCCGGGACCACCTGTAGGGGGAGGGGATCAGAGACCACCTGCAGGGGAGGGGCTCCGGGACCACCTGCAGGGGGAGGGAGGGGCTCTGGGACCACCTGCAGGGGAGGGGCTCCGGGACCACCTGCAGGGGGAGGGGATCAGAGACCACCTGCAGGGGAGGGGCTCCGGGACCACCTGTAGGGGGAGGGGATCAGAGACCACCTGCAGGGGAGGGGCTCCGGGACCACCTGTAGGGGGAGGGAGGGGCTCTGGGACCACCTGCAGGGGAGGGACTCCGGGACCACCTGTAGGGGGAGGGAGGGGCTCCGGGACCACCTGCAGGGGGAGGGGATCAGAGACCACCTGCAGGGGAGGGGCTCCGGGACCACCTGCAGGGAAGGGGCTCCGGGACCACCTGTAGGGGGTGGGAGGGGATCCGGGACCACCTGTAGGGAGAGAGGCTCTGGGACCACCTGTAGGGGGAGGGGCTCCGGGACCACCTGCAGGGGGAGGGGATCAGAGACCACCTGCATGGGGAGGGAGGGGCTCCGGGACCACCTGTAGGGGGAGGGAGGGGCTCCGGGACCACCTGTAGGGGGAGGGGCTCCGGGACCACCTGCAGGGGGAGGGGCTCCGGGACCACCTGCAGGGGGAGGGGCTCCGGGACCACCTGCAGGGGGAGGGGATCAGAGACCACCTGCAGTGGGAGGGAGGGGCTCCGGGACTACCTGCAGGGGGAGGGAGGGGCTCCGGGACCACCTGCAGGGGGAGGGAGGGGCTCCGGGACCACCTGCAGGGGGAGGGAGGGGCTCCGGGACCACCTGCAGGGGGAGGGAGGGGCTCCGGGACCACCTGCAGGGGGAGGGAGGGGCTCCGGGACCACCCTGGACCAGGATGGGCTGCAGGCTTGGAGGCAGAGGTCTTTCCTGAGAAGACAGCACTGCCCAGCACAGCCAGCAGGGCAGCTCCTGTGGTGCTGACTCTTCTTTTAAGCTCCTTGTTAGGAAATGTGCGCACATGGA
>NW_025960472.1:0-2000 GCF_023159225.1 Perognathus longimembris pacificus
CGGCCGGGGAGGGGCCGCCACGGGAGGCCCTCGGAGACCCTCCCCGCGACCAGACCTCATTGGAAATGCAAAGCCAGTCCGCAGAATGGAGCGCTTGCCTTTGGAAGCCCCAGAAATACCTGGGAAGGGGGAGGGGGCCGGGGGTAACCGAGGGCCCCAGCGAAAATAAAAATAGGAAAAGAAGAAGGTGGAGGGGGCGACGTAAACAGACCCCGGGAGAAGTCGGGGCCAGGGCCCAGGAGCCGGCCAAGTCGGTCTGGATCCATCCTCCCGGGGTCTTCGGGCGCCTGGGAGATTGCCTCAGCTTCTCCCCAGTGTGTACTCCGAAACCGAGGGCGAAGGGGGGAGAAAGGGAGAGAGAGGGACGGGGGGGGGGGGAGGGAGGGAGAAGAATCAGGTTATGTGAGACGAACGCCTCTCTAGCCAGGGTCGGACCCTCTAAGGATCTTCGCCCCTTCCTTCCCGCCGAGGCCGGGCGCCGTCCCCGGGCTCCGGCGGGCCCGGCCGGGGCTGCACACACCTCCCCGCCCTCCGCGGGCGCCCACGTTCCCCGGCCCCGCTCCCCGCGCCGGCGGCCTTCTCTCTCCCGGGCTTTCGACGGGCCCCCCCCCCCCGCCCTGCTCCCCGAGCGGTGGCCGCGCGGCGCCCCGCGCCCGAGCCCCGCCGAGCGCCCGCCGCGCGCGGGCTGGGAGCCGACGCCTCGCCCGGCTCGGCGGTGCGGGCGCCGTCGTCGCGCGCGTCGGGCGGCAGAACTCTACACTCCGGCTTTTACTTGTCTTTCTTTCTTGGAAAAGAAAATCGCCGGTAGGATGATTCTTTTCACCCTCCAGCAAAAGGGAAAATCAAAAGCAACCATCGAGAAAAAAAAACAACCCACCCACCCGCCCCCCCCATGTGTAAGCGGCGCTCGGGGCGGCCCGGGGGCGGCCCACCCGCGTGCCTCCTTCCCGCGCGCAACTCTCCGCGCGCAACGCTGTGGCTTCCGACTTCCACGGCCGCGGGCGGGCGGCGGGCGCGGGCGGGCGGCGGGGCCCACGCCGGGCAGCGGCCGCCGAGAGCCCGGGCGTCGGCGCCCGCGGGGAGTCCGGGGCCGCCCGGCCCCAGCCCTCCGGAGAGCCCGGGGGCCGCGGGGCCCGGCTGGGCTGGCTCCCCGCGAAGCCCCTCGGGGAAGCGCCCGGGGCCCGCAGGGTCTGACTCCCTACCGCACGGGGCCACCGGCCGGGGGAAAGTAAACTTAGGAGATGAAGGAAGACCCGCGGGGCGAGGGGCTCGAGCCCATTCGGGCTGCCGCTGGGGGGCCCGGGGCGCGCGGGCGCGCGGGTGCGGGTGAGAGCGCGCGGGGCGCGCGCGGGCGCGGCCGTGCGGCGGCGGCGGCGGCGGCGGCGGCGGGAGGGGGCGGCGCCGGGAGCGCGCCGCGCGGCGGCCGGAGGGGCCCGGTCGGTCCCGCCGTGCGTGACCCTTCCTTCACCTGGCACCCAACGCCCCCCCGCCCCCCCCAGTCCCGAGGACGCGGCGCCCCGCTCGCCCGCGGGACTTTCGCAGACTTGAAAGTTTCGGCCGCGCTCGGCGGCCGCCGGCGGTGGGCTCCGGGCCGCCGCGCCCGGTGAACCGCGATGAGGGGGCACCCGGGCCCGCCGTCCCCTCCCTTTCCTGCACTTAGGGCGCCGCCAGCGGCGGGGAGGCCCGGCGGGAGGGCGGTGCGGGACTGAGGAGGCCCCGGGGGCGGCGGCTGGCGGGGCGGGCGCGCCGGAGTCGGCGGGGCCCGGAGGGAGGGGAGACGGGGGGCGGCGGAGGGGAGGGAGGGAGGGGGAGGGGAGGGAGGGGAGGAGCCGTGCGGCCCGCGCCGCTTCCGAACCGGAAAGTTGGTCTTGCCGAAGTCCCGCCACCCGGCAGGCGCGCTCCGCTCCGCTCCGCTCGGCTCGGACCGCGCGCCGCGAGCCCCCGCGCCCCCGCGCCCCCGGGCTGGGCCGGCCGCCGCGGAGGCCCGCGAGCCGAGAAGG
>NW_025960473.1:0-2000 GCF_023159225.1 Perognathus longimembris pacificus
GAGCCACCAGCACCTGTCTGTTTCTTGATCTTATCTCATGGGCAATTAGAGTCCTGCAAAAAAAGAAAAAAAGGATCACCTTCATCAGCCGGCATTTTCTGCTTCTTGCAGTTGTGTAGACGCTTCCGATCTGACTTGAATTCTGCATGCCGTGGGAGTCAGGGATGCAGTTCTGGCAGCCAGGTCCCCAGCCCCATTGGTTGGAGAAGCTGCAAGGATTCCAATGCATGTAGCTGGCTCCTTGGTCAAAAATCAGACACTGTAGCGGTATGGGGTTCTTTCTGGGCCTTCTTTCTGGTCCTGCGTGTCTGGTTTTGTGCTCCTGACACGCTGCTTTTGTTACTGTGGCTTTGCAGTATAATCTGAAGCCTGGTACTGTTGATAGGGCGAGCAGATCAATGTCATTCGAAGCCTGGTACGGTTGACACGTCCAGCAGTGCTCTGGGCGAGGAGCCTTTCATGCCTCTGTGGTTAGAATTTTAGGATTCAGTATTCGACTTCCACAGAGAACGGCACTGGGATGTTGATGGGAATTTCTGCGTGGCATGATTGCTTTCTGCAAATCTGACCCTTTTCACAGCATTCATGCTGCCAATTCAAGACCATGAAAGAGCTTTACAGTACGATACCTGACACACGAGGTACAATGATCAAGTTGGGGGAAATCAGCGTATTCATCACAGCAAAAATGTCTCATTTCTTTGTGTTGAGATCACACTCAGAATCTCCCGTCGGGGGTGGTCCTCCTCTGTGCCCCGCCCGGAGCTCTGGGAGAGCTCTGCCCGGACCAGGGCGAGGCCCTCCCCCCCCACCCCCACCCCCACCCCCGAGGATGCCAGCCCAGGCCACCAGGAGAGCCACCCCCAGGGCAGGCTCCGCCTCCGCGCCCCTCGCGCCCCTCGGCCCGCTGCCCCGGCTCTCCGCCCCGGCCAGCGTGGAACGGGCCCGGCCCGGACAGTGGGTGGAGGCTCTGCTCTTGCGGGGTCCCTGGCGTTGCTTTCTGGTCCAGTCCATAGATTTGTGTGAGTATTTCTTTCCTTGTCTCTATTACATGTATAGAAACATTGTTTCGTGGGTTGCTGTTTTTTTTTTTTTTAATGACTCGTAGCTTTACCTTGAAATAGAATGTTCCGCGGTAACTGTTCCAAGGAGCGCAAGGCTGCTGGGGCCGGTGAGATGTGATTGTATCCACGCCCAGAAGTAATTCCAAGGCCGAGGGTGCCCTCCTCAGAAGCCACGCTTGGAAGGATGGCCTGGTAATATATAAACCGCCGAAGTAAAGTTCAAGTGGTGTGTAAATGTCACCAGGTCTCGGATATTAAAACTGCCATTTCACAGCATGCGCGGCGCGGGTGGGCGGAGCTCATGATTATGAAAGCGGGGGCTCGCGTCCGTCAACACAGTCGGGAGGCTACACCCCCGCTCGGGGTCCCCGGCATCGAGGCCCAGGCCTCCCCTGCCGCCGCCCTCCCCCCGGCCTCCGTGAGCCGGGCACCTGCTGGACGCCGGAGGCAGCCAGGCCCGGCGTGGGGAGAACGCGGGGAGCGAGGGAGGCGGGAGGGGGGGGCGGCGAGGCCTCGGAAGCCCCAAAGGCTGGAAGGTTCGCCTGCCGCCTGCCGTGTCCCCAGCGCAGGCTGCCCCCGAGGGCTGTGTGCGGTGACCAGGTGGCTCCTGGGGACACGAGGCCACCCACAGCCCTCGGCCCCCCAGACGGCCTCCTGGCGGTTTCAAGATGCCCATCCGGTAGGTCTGAGGGAGCACGACTGGCTCACTCGTTCCGATGGGGGGAGGGTCCGCCCCTTGAGGCGCGGGGTGGCACCTGTCGGGGTCTGGCTTCCGAGTGGAAAGTCGGGTGAGGACGGAGGCCGACTGCGGGCATTGGAAATGGACGCGTCTGCTTCCCACAATGTGAATTAAAACATCAGCCGTGGTCAGGGCTATGAAAGACGCGGGACACGTGTGCGAGCCTGAGTGTGCACACGGACCTCGCGTGCGTGTGA
>NW_025960474.1:0-3000 GCF_023159225.1 Perognathus longimembris pacificus
ATCCATGGCAAATTAGAATGGAATATTTTATTACTGTCAGGTAGACAGGCTCCAATGGCTCATGCCTCAGGAAGCTGAGATCTAAGCACTGAGGTTGAAAACAAGCCCCGGCAGAAAAGCCTGAGATCCTTAGCTCCAATTAACCAGCAAAAAGCTGGAAGTAAGTGTGGCTCAAGTGGTACAGGGCCAACCCCGAGCAAGATAGTCAAGCATGAGCCCCAGTGTTCAAGCCCCAGTACTGGCACAATCAATCAATCAATCAATAACAAAACTGTAAGGAACCAAAAGAATAATGGAAAAGAAGTATGATACGTAAGTAGTACTGGCTATTACCCATTATTTAGGAAGATCCAAAACAATACATGAAAATTGGTTATGGGAAGTCAAGACCTCTTTTTTTCCCCTTATGCCCAATTTCTAAACACGTTTTCTACATCAAAACGCTGGATAAGATATGGTGAAAACACACTCATAAACCCTTTGCTTAAACTAAATTACTGGACATTCAGATCAGTGGTTACCTGTTGCCAGTATGTCCTTTTTTCCCCTCCCTGTCCCCCGAGCAAAAAAAGTAAATGGAATCAAAAGCCTAGAGAAAAGCTCAACTACGCTACAGCACAAAAGTATGATCATGTGTATGCTGAATACATTAAACACCTGAAAGCATCTCCTGAGTTTGCAATATCAAACAAAACCACAAAGCATTCATTAACCTGTCACGCGATGTGCACACTACACAGCCTCTTCACAGGTCACGTATTCTCTCCCAACGATTTCGCAAGGAACTCGGAAAAACTCCCAGCTTTGCCATCTTAGAACCTCACACCAAGCTCCCATCACTCAGGCACAGCCAAAATTAAGACAATTACGAGTAGACTGCGGGTGGCTCGCGCCTGTTCATCGCAGCCACTGAGGAGGCCGAGATTTGAAGCCAGGGTTTATTTAGGAAACTCCATGAGACTCTTCTCCCCCAATGAACCAGCAAAACACCAGCCGTGGAGCTCGGGCTCGAGTAGCAGCAGCCTGGACAGCACCCGGGGCCTGGTGCCGAGTTCAGCCCCCCCCCCTCCCGCCCCCAGGCAGGACTGGAGCGCGCGGGGGCGCGGATGCTTGCACACACACCGGCACACAATGTACACACCTCCCTCCCTTCATAACTGAAAGGCCGTTATCAAAGCAGTACACGAGGCACACCCAAGCCCGCCACGTCCTCCGACCCGCCACGGGTCAGCTAGAGTGACCGGTTTTCGATTCCCTCGGACGGGGTTTTAATTCAGGAATATTCCAAGTCACCGGTGGTACCGACGGCAACCCTGCGGACACGGTGCATGGGGGGAGGGGGGGAGGAGGGAAGTGGCAGAATCACCCCGAGTCAACGCGCGCTTCGCCAACGCCGTAAGCTCGGTGGCTGTTCAGCAACCCCCGAAGCAGGTGAAGTGCTCGGGACCCGAGGACTCGGTTCCCCGGGGGAAGGGGAGGGGCTGGAGCGCTGGCCCAGAAGCCGGCCCCAACCCAGCGGGACACGGGATCGATACCACCGGCCCCGCGCAAAACGGGATATTATCTTTTTTTTTTTTTCTCTGAAGACCGGTTGAATCCGCCAACCGTGAACATTTATTTCCCCTTCTGCTATAACCCAATTTTAAATATATATATATATTTTTTTTTTCAGGGCGACACTTAGAAACTTTTTTGTCCGTGCCCGACAGTGCTGGAGCCCTCCCCACCCCACGCCCAGCCGACCCCGTGACCCCTCGGGTCGTGTCACGGTTGTTATTATTAATACCATCGCGATCTGTGTGTTTTTTTTTAAGGGAGGGCGGGACGTGTGTCGTTCCGTGGACCCGGCCGAGCCCGGCCTCCCGCGGCCCGGGGTCCCCGGCGGAGCCTGGCCCCAGCCCCGGGTCTCCCCGTTTCCAAACCCACCTCGGCCGCCCCAAACTTTGCAGCGATGCCCGGATGTACTCGACTCTCTCTCTCTCTCCCCCCCCACCCCCCCCCATCCTCCTCGGCCCACCCTCGAGAAATCAAGATGAAAAAAAAAAAAAAATGTCCCCGACCCCACCAACGCGCGCGCTGCGCCTCCAGGGCCGCCCTCCGGGCCGGGCCGAGCCGAGGCCGAGGCCCGCGCAGCCCCTCGCCCCGGGGCGGCCCGGAACGAGCGCCCCCCACCCCGCCGTCGCCCGGCCCGCCCGGCCGCGCGCCCCGCTCGGCCCGAGCCCACCCAGCCAGCGGCGGAGGCCCGGACTCCCACCCGCCGCGGGGCCCGCGCTCCCGGAAGGGCCGATCCTCCCCCCCCCCCCAACACACACACACACACCCCCGACGCTACCTTCCAGAAAAGTCATCTCCTCCGCGCTGCAGCTGCCGCCGCCGCCGCCGCCGCCGCCGCCGCTGCCGCTCTTGCCGGCCGCCATCTTCCTCCTCCCACGCCGCCTCCTCCTCCTCCTCCTTAATCCATGGCCCAGGCCGCCACCGTGCTCGCGGGGGATGAGGGGCCGCGCCCGGGGAAGGTAGCCGCCGCAGGGTGGCGGGCCTCGGGCTCCGCGCCGGCCCCGCGTCCGCGTCCGCGTCCCGAGAGGCCTTCACAAAAGCAGGCCCCTGACGCGCGGGCCCCGCGGCGGGGAGGCGGGCGGCGGCGGCGGCGCGGCGGCGGCCCGCGGCCCGGGGCCTCCGCGTCGGCCTCCTCGGGCGGAGCGCGGGCGGCGGCGGCGGCGACGCTTCCCGGGGCCCGCGGCGCTCGGCCCGCTCGAATCCCCCATCCACCGCCCGCCCGGGCCGCGCGAGCAGCTTTCTCCGCCCTCCCCCCCGGACGCGGCGCGCCTCCCGGAGGGAGAAGGGAAGGCAGGTGGTCCGGCGGGCGAGCTCACACGGACACACGCACGCCCGGCACACGCACGCCGCCCTGCGTCCCCGGCCCGAAAATGGCCGCACCCGCCGCCGCCGCCGCCGCCGCCGCCGCGTCGGGCCGGCGAGCTCCGCGCCCACCCGTGCCGCGTC
>NW_025960475.1:0-33533 GCF_023159225.1 Perognathus longimembris pacificus
GTTGAAAGTAGTTACAACTGTGATATAACACTTGTTTCCATAACATGGAGTTCATTTCAATTAGCATCATCTTATGTGTTTCTAAGGGTATAGCTATTGGGCCTTGTGATGCTCTGCTATGGCTTGCCTAAACCTGTACTAATTATTCCCAATAAGGGAGGCCATAGAGTCCATGTTTCTTTGGGTCTGGCTCATTTCACTTAGTATAACTTTTTCCAAGTCCTTCCATTTCCTTACAAATGGAACAATGTGCATTCCATAGCTACCTATGCCAAAGAGGCCGCCTCCCTCAGGCAAGCAACTCTTAGTGGAGCAAAACAGGCCAGAGGCGCCACGCTCTGCTGAGTTCACAGTCTAGTCGAGTCCCGGCATCAAAGGCAGCGCCCCACAGCAGACAGAGGAGCCACAGTTCCTCTGACTGCCCACGTCCCCATCGACAGAGGACGCTCAAGGCCAGCCTGCAAGCTGTGCGAACCTCAGAGACCCACGATTGCACCATCAGGGGAGAAGGTCAGAACAGATCCACCCCTTGCCAACTGAAATCAAGTCAAACCAGCCAATCAGGAAAATAGACTGCAGTCCATTGCAGGGAAACCAGAGACTGGTTTGTTTTTTCTTTTCAAACATTTTTTTTAACTTTTCTTTTAAATTTTCTTTTTAATTTTTTCACACCTGAAACATCATTGGCTGTTTTTTGGTTGTTTTTTTTTTTGTTTGTTTTCCATTTTTACTGGCTTGTTTTATCAAGTTTTTTTTTGTGTTTGTTTATTTGCTTGGGTTGTCCCTTTTCTGTTACTTTCCTTTTTATTTACTTATGCTTCCTTGTTAAGTAATTTTTCTCTGTTTTGTGTATCTGTCTTCCAGTATTTTTACTTCATTTCTCTCGTTGCGTCATCTTCCTTTAAAAATTACTTTCCTATAAATAACACCTACACCCTTTTCTGCTAACTCTCCAGTGTCTGTCATTTTATCAATGTGCTTTCTACTGATTCTACTCTTCTCCACATTTCCACATCACTGAAACTAAACCAAAATCACCCCCCCAATACACTTTACTCTATTCTCTTTACTACCTCCAACTTACCCTCCTGAGTTACTGCCTGGACCTCCAGGCTCCATTGATTCCTGGTTATTGGATAGAGGATATCCAGCTTAATACGAGTGAATCAAAGGGGTTCATAGAGAAAGCCAGTCCTAAAAGAACTTAATATAAAAACAAGAATTGCGTATAAGGTTGTAACAGTAAATAAGTAAACTACTGAATACAGGGCCCAGGATCAGATGTTATATTGAAATTTTATTCTTTAGGAACACCAAATCTAACTTTATAGACAGGTATACAAGTTATCTGTATATAATTGTGAAATTGTAAGATTTACACAACAGTGCTTGGTAAGGGCTGCTTTGGGTCTTAAACAGTGCTCACAGGTGCTGGTAGACTGGCATTCCCAATTCAAATGGGCAGAAGAAACACAAGAAAGATGGCAAATAATGAAGTCTTATCCCCCACCCAAAACAAGCAGGAAGCAGAGCAGTCAATCAAAAACATAGAAGAAAACCCCCAAAATGCTCTACAAAGTTTACTGATAAACATGATAAATGAAACGTTTGAATCTCTTCAGTCAATTATGTTAGAGCGTGAGGAGGCAAAGCAAAAATTAATGGAGAATTTCATGGCATCCACAAATAGAAAGATAAGTGAGCTTCAAGAGTCAAATGAAAAGATAGCTACCCAACTTAAAGATTTGAGAGACAACACTCAAAACCAAAGTAATGAAGTTAATGAAGTAAAGAAGTCCATACAGGACCTAAGAAATGACATGGAAATCATCAGGAAAGACCAGGCAGAAGGAAAAGAGATTCGAAATCAAGTAGCTAGCTTACAGTCCCGACTAACTGAAGCAGAGGATCGAATCTCAGGAGCTGAAGATTCCTTAGATTCTATGGAGAAAGATCAAAAATCAATACAAATCCAGTCCAAGCAACAAAACAGATCGCTACAGGAGATTCAAGACACAATCAGGAAGCCCAATTTAAGGATATAGGTATTGAGGAAAACTTGGAGAAAGAGGTCAATGGGATAGGCAATCTATTTAACAGAATATTAGCTGAGAACTTCCCAAACATCCAGAAGGAAAGGCCTATACAGATACAAGAAGCATTTAGAACCCCAAATCGACCAGACCAGAATAGGACTTCCCACCGACACATTGTGATCAAAACAGCTTCAGCAGAGTGCAAGGAAAAATACTCAAAGCTGTTAGGGAAAAGAAAACAATCACATAAAGAGGAAAAGCAATCAGAATTACCCCAGACTTCTCAGCAGAGACCATGAAAGCAAGGAGAGCCTGGAATGAAGTATACCAAACTCTAAATAAAAATAACTACCAACCAAGAATTCTGTACCCCGCCAAACTCTCCTTCATAGACGAAGGTCAAATAAAAGTCTTCCACAATAAGGAAAAACTGAAACAATATATCTCCACCAAACCAGCTTTACACAAAATCCTTAAAGATGTACTATACAGGGAAAATAATCAAGATCCCAACACAGACAGAGAAATGAACCCTAATTAGTAAACACTAGATCAAGAAATGGGAAGACACAGCTTTAAACAAGACAGTGATAATGAAAGGAACAAACGATAACCTCTCAATCCTAACTGTCAACATTAATGGACTTAATTCTCCAATCAAACGACATAGGCTCATAACTTGGATCAAAAATCAAGATCCATCTTTCTGCTGCCTCCAAGAGACACATCTATCCAGCAAAAGTAAACATCTTCTAAAAGTGAAAGGCTGGAAACAAATCTATCAAGCAAATGGCCCCCATAAGCAGGCTGGAGTTGCAATCCTAGTATCAGACAAAATTTACTTCAAATTAAAAAAGGTAAGAAGAGACAAGGAAGGTTACTACATACTAGTAAAAGGATCTCTCCAACAGGGAGAAATAACCATCCTAAATATCTACACGCCAAATGCAGGAGCACCCAATTTCATCAAACAAACACTACTGGCTCTAAAAACATTCATAGACCCAAACACAATGATAGTGGGGGACTTTAACACTCCACTATCACCTCTGGACAGATCAACACGCCAAAAACTGAACAAAGAAACCACAGAACTAAAGAATTGCATAGACCAACTAGACTTAATCGACATCTACAGAATATTCCACCCAGCAAGGACAAAATACACATTCTTTTCGACAGGCACACGGAACATTCTCCAAAATAGATCACATCTTAGGGCACAAAGAAAATCTGTACAAATTCAGAAGTATCAAAATCATTCCCTGCATTCTTTCAGACCACAATGGAATAAAAATAGAGCTCAACTCATTCAGCCACCACAGAAAATCCCACAATTCATGGAGACTAAAGAACACACTGCTGAACCATCAGTGGATCATTGAAGAAATTAAAACAGAAATTCAAATGTTTATGGACTTCAACCAAGTTGAGGGCACAAAGTACCAGCTCCTTTGGGACACAGCAAAGGCAGTACTCAGAGGAAAATTTATATCTCTGAGTACATACATCAACAAACTGGAGAAACAGCAACTCAGTAATTTAAGGAAGCACCTTAATTTTCTGGAGAGAGAACAGCAAGCCAAACCCCAAGTCAATAGACGGAAGCAAATAATTAAAATCAAATCAGAATTAAATCAATTAGAGACGAAAAAAACCATCGAAAGAATCAACAAAACAAAGAGTTGGTTCTTTGAAAAAATCAACAAGATAGACAGACCCCTGGCAAAGCTGACCAAAGAACGAAGGCAGCACACTCAAATAAACAAGATAAGAGATGAAACAGGTAGCATCACCACAGAAATAACCGAAATTCAGAAAATAATAAGGGACTATTTTGCAAACCTTTATGCCAACAAATTCGAGAACTTGGAAGAAATGGATGATTTCCTAGAAAAAATTGATACCCCCAAACTCAACTATGAAGACTTAAACCTTCTAAACAGACCCATATCCAGTATTGAAATAGAAACAGCAATAAATGATCTCCCCATCCAAGAAAAGCCCAGGTCCAGATGGATTCACCGCAGAATTCTACAAGGCCTTCAAAACAGAACTCACTCCAATATTTCTCAAACTCTTCAATGAAATTGAAAGAGAACGTTCACTGCCAGACTCATTTTATGAAGCCAGTATAACCCTCATCCCAAAACCAGGCAGAGACTCATCACGGAAAGAGGACTACAGACCAATCTTCCTGATGAACATAGATGCAAAAATTCTCAACAAAATTCTGGCCAATCGACTTCAACAGGTCATCAAAAAAAATCATACACCACGATCAAACTGGATTCATCCAGGGATGCAAAGCTTGTTTAATATACGCAAGTCAATTAATGTAATCCACCACATCAACCGGAGCAAGGTAAAGAACCACATGGTTTTATCGCTGGATGCGGAAAAAGCGTTCGATAAAATCCAGCACCAATTTATGCTAAAAGCCCTGGAAAAACTGGGATTCCTGAACATTCCTGAATATAATCAAGGCAGTTTATGACAAACCAACAGCAAGCATAACTCTAAATGGTGAAAAACTAAAGCCATTCCCTTTAAAATCAGGAACAAGGCAGGGATGTCCACTCTCTCCCTTCTCTTCAACATAGTACTAGAATTCCTAGCCAGAGCAATTAGGCAAGAAGAGAATATAAAGGGGATCCAAATAGGAAAAGATGAAGTTAAACTTTCTCTCTTCGCAGATGACATGATCCTATACCTAAAGAATCCCATAGACTCTACCCCCAAGCTACTAGAGCTGATCCAAAACTTTGGCAAAGTTGCAGGATATAAAATAAACCTTCAAAATCAACGGCCTTTCTCTATGCTAACAACCCGAAGACCGAGGCTGAAATCAGGAAAGCAACTCCTTTTGCAATAGCCCCCCAAACATAAAATACCTAGGAATAACCTTAACCAAAGAAGTGAAAGACCTCTTTGATGAGAACTTTAAAAGCTTGAAAAATGAAATTAAGTCAGAACTAAGAAAATGGAAAAACCTCCCATGCTCCTGGATTGGGAGGATTAATATAATCAAAATGGCAATATTGCCAAAGGCTATCTACAAATTCAATGCAATACCCATTAATATCCCAACACCATTCTTTAATGAAATAGAGGAAGCAATCCAGAAATTCATATGGAACAATAAAAGACCTAGAATAGCAAAAACACTCCTAAGCAGAAAGAACAGTGCTGGAGGAATTACAATACCCAACTTCAAGCTGTATTATAAAGCTATAGTAATAAAAACAGCTTGGTATTGGCACCGGAACAGGCCTGAAGACCAATGGAACAGAATTGATGACCCAGAATTAAACCCACAGAACTATGCCTACTTAATCTTTGATAAAGGAGCTAAAACAATAGTATGGAAGAAAGATAGTCTCTTTAACATGTGGTGCTGGCAAAACTGGCTCAACACATGCAACAAACTAAAACTAGATCCTTATATATCACCCTGCACCAAAATCAATTCCAAATGGATTAAAGACCTTGAAATCAAAACAGGTACCCTGAAGACACTAAAGGAAGGAGTAGGAGAAACACTTGGGCTCCTTGGCACAGGACAGAACTTCCTTAACAAAGACCCTGAAAGGCTACAAATCAAAGAAAGGTTGGACAAATGGGACTGCATCAAACTCCAGAGCTTCTGCACTGCAAAGGACATAGCTCTCAAGATAAACAGAAAGCCCACAGACTGGGAGAAAATCTTTACCGGACATTCAACAGACAAAGGCCTCATCTCTAAAATATATGCAGAACTAAAAAATTACCTTCTTCCAAAACAAAACTGCAAAGAACCAATAGCCCCCTCATCAAGTGGGCTAAAGACTTAGAAAAAAACTTCTCTGAGGAGGAAATGAGAATGGCGAATAGACATATGAAAAAATGCTCTACATCACTGGCCATAAAGGAAATGCAAATCAAAACAACATTGAGATTCCATCTCACCCCAGCAAGAATGTCATATATCAAGAAAACTAATAATAACAATTGTTGGAGGGGATATGGCCAAAGGGAACCTTACTTCATTGTTGGTGGGAATGTAAACTGGTTCAGCCACTCTGGCAAGCAGTATGGAGATTCCTCAGAAGGCTCAATATAGAACTCCCCTATGACCCAGCAGCCCCACTGTTGGGTATCTATCCAAAAGCCCACAAACAAAATCACAGTAATGCCACCAGCACAACAATGTTCATCGCAGCACAATTTGTCATAGGGAGAATCTGGAACCAACCCAGATGCCCCTCCATAGATGAATGGATCAGGAAAATGTGGTACATTTACACAATGGAATTTTATGCCTCTATCAGAAAGAATGACATTGTTCCATTTGTAAGGAAATGGAAGGACTTGGAAAAAGTTATACTAAGTGAAGTGAGCCAGACCCAAAGAAACGTGGACTCTATGGCCTCCCTTATTGGGAATAATTAGTCCAGGTTTAGGCAAGCCAAAGCAGATCATCACAAGGCCGAAGAGCTATACCCTTAGAAACACATAAGATGATGCTCAGGGAAATGAACTCCATGTTATGGAAACAAGTGATATATCACAGTTGTAACTACTTTCAACGTCCTATGTGTATGTGTAGTTTCTATTATTGATGATGTTTTGTATCACCTTCCTAAGTTTGTACCTACACTATCTCTGTAATCTTATCTGAGTATATTGGAAACCGTGTTTACTGGTATTGGAAGTAGGAAATTCAAAGGGAATACCATATTCGAGAGACACAGGGTAAAAAAAGAGAAATAACTACAAAAGCAATACTTGCAAAACTGTTTGGCGTAAGTGAACTGAACACCTGGGCGGGGAGGGAAAGGGGGGGAGGGAGGGGAGCATGAGGGACAAGGCAACAAACACTACAAGAAAAGTATCCAATGCCTAACGTATGATACTGTAACCTCTCTGTACGTCAGTTTGATGATAAAAATTTGAGAAAAAAAAAAGACTCTGGATTGTGGTGAGGGAATAGAGAAAAAAGCTCATTTAGGACCTGCACTTACGAAGGGGCTAGGCAGCTGTATATCAGGGAGTATCCCTTCAGGGAATAAAAACAGCTGGAGCTTGTTAAGGTAATTACACAAGGGAAGGATAATGTAATGGGAACTCCTCAGAAGAATCTGATTTGTGGTGAGGGGAGAGAGATAAAAGCTCATTTAGGAACGACATGAACATGTTGCATAGGTCGCTGTTTATCAGTAAATATCTCCAATGAGATTAAGAAAAGCAGTAGCTTAATAAATTAAGTACTTCCTGGTATGGTTACTGTACTGGTAACTACCCAAAAGAATTTGAATTGTGGTGAGGGAACAGAGAAAAAAGCACATTTAGGACCTGCCCTTACGAAGGGGGTAGGCATCTGTATATCAGGGAGTATCCCTTGTGAGAATGAAAACAGCTGGAGCTTGTTAAGGTAATTAGACAAGGGAAAGGATAATGTACTGGGAACTCCTCAGAAGAATCTGATTTGTGGTGAGGGGAGAGAGATAAAAGCTCATTTAGGAACGAGATGAACATGCTGCGTAGGTAGCTGTTTATCAGTAAAAATCTCCACTGAGATTAAGAAAAGCAGTAGCTTAATAAATTAAGTACTTCCTGGTATGGTTACTGTACTGATAACGCCCCAAAAGAATCTGGATTGTGGTGAGGGAACAGAGAAAAAAGCTCATTTAGGACCTGCACTGACGAATGGGGTAGGCAGCTGTATATCAGGGAGTAAACCTTCTGAGAATAAAAGCAGCCGGAGCTTGTAAAGGTAATTACACAGGGGAAAGGATAATGTACTGGGAACTCCTCAGAAGAATCTGATTTGTGGTGAGAGGAGAGAGATAAAAGCTCATTTAGGAACGACATGAAAATGATGCATAGTTAGCTGTTTATCAGTAAATATCTCCACGGAGATTAAGAAAAGCAGTAGCTTAATAAAATAAATACTTCCTGGTATGGTTACTGTACTGGTAAATCCCCAAAAGAATCTGGATTGAGGTGAGGGAACAGAGAAAAAAGCTCATTTAGTACCTGCACTTACGAAAGGGATAGGCAGCTGTATATCAGGGAGTATCCCTTCTGAGAATAAAAAGAGCTGGAGTTTGTTAAGGTAATTACACAGGGGAAAGGATAATGTACTGGGAACTCCTCAGAAGAATCTGATTTGTGGTGAGGGGAGAGAGATAAAAGCTCATTATGGAACGACATGAAAATGCTGCATAGGTAGCTGTTTATCAGTAAATATCTAAACTGAGATTAAGATAAGCAGTAGCTTAATAAATTAAGTACTTCCTGGTATGGTTACTGTACTGGTAACTCCCCAAAAGAATCTGGATTGTGGTGAGGGAACAGAGAAAAATGCTCATTTACGATCTGCACTCACGAAGGGGGTAGGCAGCTGTATATCAGGGAGCAATCCTGCTGATATTAAAAACAGCTGGAGCTTGTTAATGTAATTACTCAGGGGAAAGGATAATGTACTGGAAACTCCTCAGAAAAATCTGGTTTGTGGTGAGGGGAGCGAGATAAAAGCTCATTTACGAACGACATGAAAATGCTGCATAGGTAGCTGCTTATCAGTAAATATCTCCACTGAGATTAAGGAAAGCAGTAGCTTAATAACTTAAGTACTTCCTGGTATGGTTACTCTACTGGTAACTCCCCAAAAGAATCTGGATTGTGGTGAGGGAACAGAGAAAAAAGCTCATTTAGGACCTGCACTTACGAAGGGGGTAGGCAGCTGTATATCAGGGAGTTTCCCTTCTGAGAATAAAAACAGCTGGAGCTTGTTAAGGTAATTACACATCGGAAAGGATAATGTACTGGGAACTCCTCAGAAGAATCTGATTTGTGGTGAGGGGAGAGAGATAAAAGCTCATTTATGAACGACATGACCATGCTGCGTAGGTAGCTGTTTATCAGTAAATATCTCCACTGAGATTAAGAAAAGCAGTAGCTTAATAAATTAAGTACTTCCTGGTATGGTTACTGTACTGGTAACTCCCCAAAAGAAACTGGATTGTGGTGAGGGAACAGAGAAAAAAGCTCATTTAGGACCTGCACTTACGAAGGGGGTAGGCAGCTGTATATCAGTGAGTATCCCTTCTGAGAATAAAAACAGCTGGAACTTGTTAAGGTAATTACACAGGGGAAAGTATAATGTACTGGGAACTCGTCAGAAGAATCTGATATGTGGTGAGGGGAGAGAGATAAAAGCTCATTTAGGAAAGACATGAACATGCTGCATAGGTAGCTGTTTGTCAGTAAATATCTCCACCGAGATTAAGAAAAGCTGTAGCTTAATAAATTAAGTACTTCCTGGTATGGTTACTGTACTGGTAACTCCCGAAAAGAATCTGGATTGTGGTGAGGGAACAGAGAAAAAAGCTCATTTAGGACCTGCACTTACGAAGGGGTTAGGCAGCTGTATATCAGGGAGTAAACCTTCTGAGAATAAAAACAGCTGGAGCTTGTTAAGGTAATTACACAGGGGAAAGGATAATGTACTGGGAACACCTCAGAAGAATCTGATTTGTGGTGAGGGGAGAGAGATAAAAGCTCATTTAGGGGATGGGGATATAGCCTAGTGGCAAGAGTGCTTGCCTCGGATACACGAGGCCCTAGGTTCGATTCCCCAGCACCACATATACAGATAACGGCCAGAAGCGGCGCTGTGGCTCAAGTGGTGGAGTGCTAGCCTTGAGCGGGAAGAAGACAGGGACAGTGCTCAGGCCCGGAGTCCAAGGCCCAGGACTGGCCAAAAAAAAAAAAAAAAAAAAAAAAAAAGCTCATTTAGGAACGACATGAACATGCTGCGTAGGTAGCTGTTTATCAGTAAATATCTCCACTGAGATTAAGGAAAGCAGTAGCTTAATAAATTAAGTACTTCTTGGTATCGTTACTGTACTGGTAACTAACCAAAAGAATCTGGATTGTAGTGAGGGAACAGAGAAAAAAGCTCATTTAGGACCTGCACTTTCGAAGGGGGTAGGCAGCTGTATGTCAGGGAGTATCCTTTCTGAGAATAAAAACAGCTGGAGCTTCTTAAGGTAATTACACAGGGGAAAGGATAATGTACTGGGAATTCCTCAGAAGAATCTGAATTGTGGTGAGGGGGAGAGAGATAAAACTCATTTAAGAACGACATGACCATGCTGCATAGGTAGCTGTTTATCAGTCAATATCTCCACTGAGATTAAGAAAAGCATTAGCTTAATAAATTAAGTACTTCCTGGTATGGTTACTGTACTGGTAACTCTCCAAACGAGTCTGGATTGTGGTGAGGGAACAGAGAATAAAGCTCATTTAGGACCTGCTCTTACGAAGTGGGTAGGCAGCTGTATATCAGGGAGTAAACCTTCTGAGAAAAAAAAGAGCTGGAGCTTGTTAAGGTAATTGCACAGGGTAAAGGATAATGTACTGGGAACTCCTCAGAAGAATCTGATTTGTGGTGAGGGGAGAGAGATAAAAGCTCATTTAGGAACGACATGAACATGCTGCGTAGGTAGCTGTTTATCAGTAAATATCTCCACTGAGATTAAGAAAAGCAGTAGCTTAATAAATTAAGTACTTCCTGGTATGGTTACTGTACCGGTAAGAGTGAACAGAGAAAAAAGCTCATTAAGGACCTGCACTTACGAAGGGGGTAGGCAGCTGTATTTCAGGGAGTAAACCTTCTGAGAATAAAAACAGCAGGAGCTTGTTAAGGTAATTGCACAGGGTAAGGGATAATGTACTGGGAACTCCTCAGAAGAATCTGATTTGTGGTGAGGGGAGAGAGATAAAAGCTCATTTAGGAACGATATGAACATGCTGCTTAGGTAGCTGTTTATCAATAAATATCTCCACAGAGATTAAGAAAAGCAGTTGCTTAATAAATTAAGTACTTCCTGGTATGGTTACTGTACTGGTAACTCCCCAAAAGGATCTGGATTGTGCTGAGGGAACAGAGAAAAAAGCTCATTTCGGACCTGCACTTACGAAGGGGGTAGGCAGCTGTATATCAGGGAGTAAACCTTCTGAGAGTAAAAACAGCTGGAGCATTTTTTCATATGTCTATTGGCCATTCTCATTTCCTCATCAGAGAAGTTTCTTTGTAAGTCTTTAGCCCATTTGATGAGGGGGCTATTGGTTCTTTGCAGTTTTGTTTTGGAAGAAGATAATTTTTTTAGTTCTGCATATATTTTAGAGATGAGGCCTTTGTCTGTTGAATGTCCGGTAAAGATTTTCTCCCAGTCTGTGGGCTTTCTGTTTATCTTGAGAGCTATGTCCTTTGCCGTGCAGAAGCTCTGGAGTTTGATGCAATCCCATTTGTCCAACCTTTCTTTGATTTGTAGCCTTTCAGGGTCTTTGTTAAGGAAGTTCTGTCCTGTGCCAAGGAGCCCAAGTGTTTCTCCTACTCCTTCCTTTAGTGTCTTCAGGGTGCCTGTTTTGATTTCAAGGTCTTTAATCCATTTGGAATTGATTTTGGTGCAGGGTGATATATAAGGATCTAGTTTTAGTTTGTTGCATGTGTTGAGCCAGTTTTGCCAGCACCACTTGTTAAAGAGGCTATCTTTCTTCCATACTATTGTTTTAGCTCCTTTATCAAAGATTAAGTAGGCATAGTTCTGTGGGTTTAATTCTGGGTCTTCAATTCTGTTCCATTGGTCTTCAGGCCTGTTCCGGTGCCAATACCAAGCTGTTTTTATTACTATAGCTTTATAATACAGCTTGAAGTTGGGTATTGTAATTCCTCCAGCACTGTTCTTTCTGCTTAGGAGTGTTTTTGCTATTCTAGGTCTTTTATTGTTCCATATGAATTTCTGGATTGCTTCCTCTATTTCATTAAAGAATGGTGTTGGGATATTAATGGGTATTGCATTGAATTTGTAGATGGCCTTTGTCAATATTGCCATTTTGATTATATTAATCCTCCCAATCCAGGAGCATGGGAGGTTTTTCCATTTTCTTAGTTCTGACTTAATTTCATTTTTCAAGCTTTTAAAGTTCTCTTCAAAGAGGTCTTTCTCTACATCACTGGCCATAAAGTAAATGCAAATCAAAACAACATTGAGATTCCATCTCACCCCAGCAAGAATGTCATATATCAAGAAAACTAATAATAACAATTGTTGGAGGGGATGTGGCCAAAAGGGAACCCTACTTCATTGTTGGTGGGAATGTAAACTGGTTCAGCCACTCTGGCAAGCAGTATGGAGATTCCTCAGAAGGCTCAATATAGAACTCCCCTATGACCCAGCAGCCCCACTGTTGGGTATCTATCCAAAAGCCCACAAACAAAATCACAGTAATGCCACCAGCACAACAATGTTCATCGCAGCACAATTTGTCATAGCGAGAAGCTGGATCCAACCCAGATGCCCCTCCATAGATGAATGGATCAGGAAAATGTGGTACATTTACACAATGGAATTTTATGCCTCTATCAGAAAGAATGACATTGTTCCATTTGTAAGGAAATGGAAGGACTTGGAAAAAATTATACTAAGTGAAGTGAGCCAGACCCAAAGAAACATGGACTCTATGGCCTCCCTTATTGGGAATAATTAGTACAGGTTTAGGCAAGCCATAGCAGAGCATCACAAGGCCCAATAGCTATACCCTTAGAAACACATAAGATGATGCTAAATGAAATGAACTCCATGATATGGAAACAAGTGATATATCACAGTTATAACTACTTTCAACGTCTTATGTGTATGTGTAGTTTCTATTAATGATGATGTTTTGTATCACCTTCCTATGTTTGCACCTACACTATCTCTGTAATCTTATCTGAGTATATTGGAAACCGTGTTTACTGGTATTGGAAGTAGGAAATTCAAAGGGAATACCAAATTCGAGAGACACAGGGTAAAAAAAGAGAAATAACTTCAAAAGCAATACTTGCAAAACTGTTCGGTGAAAGTGAACTGAACAACTGGGAGGGGGGAGGGAAAGGGGGGGAGGGAGGGGGGCATGAGGGACAAGGCAACAAACAGTACAAGAAATGTATCCAATGCCCAACATATGATACTGTAACCTCTCTGTACGTCAGTTTGATAATAAAAATTTGAGAAAAAAAAATAAAAAAAATAAAAAAAAAATAAAAACAGCTGGACCTTGTTAAGGTAATTACACAGGGGAAAGGATAATGTACTGGGAACTCCTCAGAAGAATCTGATTTGTGGTGAGAGGAGAGAGATAAAAGCTCATTTAGGAACGACATGAACATGCTGCGTAGGTAGCTGTTTATCAGTAAATATCTCCACTGAGATTAAGAAAAGCAGTAGATTAATAAATTAAGTACTTCCTGGTATGGTTACTGTACTGGTAACTCCCCAAAGAATCTGGATTGTGGTGAGGGAACAGAGAAAAAAGCTCATTTAGGACCTGCACTTACGAAGGGTTTAGGCAGCTGTATATCAGGGAGTATCCCTTCTGAGAATAAAAACAGCTGGAGCATGTTAAGGTAATTAAACAGGGGAAAGGATAATGTACTGGGAACTCCTCAGAAGAATCTGATTTGTGGTGAGGGGAGAGGGAAAAAATCTCATTTAGGAACGACATGAACATGCTGCATAGGTAGCTGTTTAACAGTAAATATCTCCACTGAGATTAAGAAAAGCAGAAGCTTAATACATTAAGTACTTCCTGGTATGGTTACTGTACTGGTAATTCCCCAAAAGAATCTGGATTGTGGTGAGGGAACAGAGAAAAAAGCTCATTTAGGACCTGCACTTACGAAGAGGGTAGGCAGCTGTATATCAGTGAGTAAACCTTCTGAGAATAAAAATAGCTGGAGCTTGTTAAGGTAATTACACAGGGGAAAGGATAATGTACTGGGAACTCCTCAGAAGAATCTGATTTGTGGTGAGGGGAGAGAGATAAAAGCTCATTTAGGAACGACATGAACATGGTGCATAGGTAGCTGTTTATCAGTAAATATCTCCACTGAGATTAAGAAAAGCAGTAGCTTAATAAATTAAGTACTTCCTGGTATGGTTATTGTACTGGTAAGTCTCCAAAAGAATCTGGATTGTGGTGAGGGAACAGAGAAAAAAGCTCATTTAGGACCTGCACTTACGAAGTGGGTAGGTATCTGTATATCAGGGAGTATACCTTCTGAGAATAAAAAGAGCTGGAGCTTTTTAAGATAATTACACAGGGGAAAGGATAATGTACTGGAAATTCCTCAGAAGAATCTGATTTGTGGTGAGGGGAGAGAGATAAAAGCCCATTTAGGAACGACATGAACATGCTGCGTAGGTAGCTGTTTATCACTAAATATCTCCACTGAGATTAAGAAAAGCAGTAGCTTAATAAATTAAGTACTTCCTGGTATGGTTACTGTACTGGTAAGAGTGTACAGAGAAAAAAGCTCATTTAGGACCTGCACTTACGAAGGGGGTATGCAGCTCTATTTCAGGGAGTAAACCTTCTGAGAATAAAAACAGCAGGAGCTTGTTAAGGTAATTACACAGGGGAAAGGATAATGTACTGGGAACTCCTCAGAAGAATCTGATTTGTGGTGAGGGGAGAGAGATAAAAGCTAATTTAGGAAGGACATGAACATGCTGCTTAGGTAGCTGTTTATCAGTAAATATCTCCACAGAGATTAAGAAAAGCAGTAGCTTAATAAATTAAGTACTTCCTGGTATGGTTACTGTACTGGTAACTCCCCAAAAGGATCTGGATTGTGCTGAGGGAACAGAGAAAAAAGCTCATTTAGGACCTGCCCTTACGAAGGGGGTAGGCAGCTGTATATCAGGGAGTATCTCTTCTGAGAATAAAAACAGCTGGAGGTTGTTAAGGTAATTACACAGGGGAAAGGATAATGTACTGGGAACTCCACAGAAGAATCTGATTTGTGGTGAGGGGAGAGAGATAAAAGCTCATTTAGGAACGACATGAACATGCTGCGTAGGTAGCTGTTTATCAGTAAATATCTCCACTGAGATTAAGAAAAGCAGTACCTTAATAAATTAAGTACTTCCTGGTATGGTTACTGGACTGGTAACTCCCCAAAGAATCTGGATTGTGGTGAGGGAACAGAGAAAAAAGCTCATTTAGGACCTGAACTTACGAAGGGTTTAGGCAGCTGTATATCAGGGAGTATCCCTTCTGAGAATAAAAACAGCTGGAGCATGTTAAGGTAATTAAACAGGGGAAAGGATAATGTACTGGGAACTCCTCAGAAGAATCTGATTTGTGGTGAGGGGAGAGGGATAAAAGCTCATTTAGGAACGACATGAAAATGCTGCATATGTAGCTGTTTAACAGTAAATATCTCCACTGAGATTAAGAAAAGCAGAAGCTTAATACATTAAGTACTTCCTGGTATGGTTACTGTACTGGTAACTCCCCAAAAGAATCTGGATTGTGGTGAGGGAACAGAGAAAAAAGCCCATTTAGGACCTGCACTTACGAAGGGGGTAGGCAGCTGTATATCAGTGAGTAAACCTTCTGAGAATAAAAACAGCTGGAGCTTGTGAAGGTAATTACACAGGGGAAAGGATAATGTACTGGGAACTCCTCAGAAGAATCTGATTTGTGGTGAGGGGAGAGAGATAAAAGCTCGTTTAGGAACGACATGAACATGCTGAAAAGGTCGCTGTTTATCAGTAAATATCTCCACTGAGATTAAGAAAAGCAGTAGCTTAATAAATGAAGTACTTCCTGGTGTGGTTACTGTACTGGTAACTCCCCAAAAGAATCTGGATTGTGGTGAGGGAACAGAGAAAAAAGCTCATTTAGGACCCGCACTTACGAAGTGGGTAGGCATCTGTATATCAGGGAGTATAACTTCTGAGAATAAAAAGAGCTGGAGCTTTTTAAGATAATTACACAGGGGAAAGGATAATGTACTTGAAACTCCTTAGAAGAATCTGATTTGTGGTGAGGGGAGAGAGATAAAAGCCCATGTAGGAACGACATGAACATGCTGCTTAGGTAGCTGTTTATCACTAAATACCTCCACTGAGATTAAGAAAAGCAGTATCTTAATAAATTAAGTACTTCCTGGTATGGTTACTGTACTGGTAACTCCCCAAAAGAATCTGGATTGTGGTGAGGGAACAGAGAAAAAAGCTCATTTAGGACCTGCACTTACGAAGGGGGTAGGCAGCTGTATATCAGGGAGTATCCCTTCTGAGAATAAAAACAGCTGGATCTTGTTAAGGTAATTACACAGGGGAAAGGATAATGTACTGGGAACTCTTCAGAAGAATCTGATTTGTGGTGAGGGGAGAGAGATAAAAGCTCATTCAGGAACGACATGAAAATGCTGCATAGATAGCTGTTTATCAGTAAATATCTCCACTGAGATTAAGAAAAGCAGTAGCTTAATAAATTAAGTACTTCCTGGTATGGTTACTGTACTGGTAACTCCCCAAAATAATCTGGATTGTGGTGAGGGAACAGAGAAAAATGCGCATTTACGATCGGCACTTACGAAGGGGGTAGGCAGCTATATATCAGGGAGCAATCCTTCTGAGAATAAAAACAGCTGGAGCTTGTTAAGGTAATTACACAGGGGAAAGGATAATGTACTGGGAACTCCTCAGAAGAATCTGATTTGTGGTGAGGGGAGAGAGATAAAAGCTCATTCAGGAACGACATGAACATGCTGCATAGGTAGCTGTTTATCAGTAAATATCTCCACTGAGATTAAGAAAAGCAGTAGCTTAATAAATTAAGTAATTCCTGGTATGGTTACTATACTGGTAACTCCCCACAAGACTCTGGATTGTGGTGAGGGAACAGAGAAAAAAGCTGATTTAGGACCTGCACTTACGAAGGGGGTAGGCAGCTGTATATCAGGGAGTAAACCTTCTGAGGATAAAAACAGCTGGATTTTGTTAAGGTAATTACACAGGGGAAAGGATAATGTACTGGGACCTCCTCAGAAGAATCTGATTTGTGGTGAGGGGAGAGAGATAAAAGCTCATTTAGGAACGACATGAACATGCTGCATAGGTAGCTGTTTATCAGTAAATATCTCCACTGAGATTAAGAAGAGCAGTAGCTTAATAAATTAAGTACTTCTTGGTATGGTTACTGTACTGGTAACTCCCCAAAAGAATCTGGATTGTGGTGAGGGAACAGAGAAAATAGGACCTGCACTTAGGAAGGGGTAGGCAGCTGTATATCCGGGAGTAAACCTTCTGAAAATAAAAACAGCTGGAGCTTGTTTAGGTAATTACACAGGGGAAAGGATAATGTACTGGGAACTCCTCAGAAGAATTTGATTTGTGGTGAGGGGAGAGAGATAAAAGATCAGTTATGAACGACATGTAAATGCTGCATATGTAGCTGTTTATCCGTAAATATCTCCACTGAGATTAAGAAAAGTAGTAGCTTAATAAATTAAGTACTTCCTGGTATGGTTACTGTACTGGTAACTCCCCAAAAGAATCTGGATTGTGGTGAGGGAACAGAGAAAAAAGCTCATTTAGGACCTGCACTGACGAATGGGTTAGGCAGCTGTATATCAGGGAGTAAACCTTCTGAGAATAAAAGCAGCCGGAGCTTGTAAAGGTAATTACACAGGGGAAAGGATAATGTACTGGGAACTCCTCAGAAGAATCTGATTTGTGGTGAGAGGAGAGAGATAAAAGCTCATTTAGGAACGACATGAAAATGATGCATAGTTAGCTGTTTATCAGTAAATATCTCCACGGAGATTAAGAAAAGCAGTAGCTTAATAAAATAAATACTTCCTGGTATGGTTACTGTACTGGTAAATCCCCAAAAGAATCTGGATTGAGGTGAGGGAACAGAGAAAAAAGCTCATTTAGTACCTGCACTTACGAAAGGTATAGGCAGCTGTATATCAGGGAGTATCCCTTCTGAGAATAAAAAGAGCTGGAGTTTGTTAAGGTAATTACACAGGGGAAAGGATAATGTACTGGGAACTCCTCAGAAGAATCTGATTTGTGGTGAGGGGAGAGAGATAAAAGCTCATTATGGAACGACATGAAAATGCTGCATAAGTAGCTGTTTATCAGTAAATATCTCCACTGAGATTAACAAAAGCAGTAGCTTAATAAATTAAGTACTTCCTGGTACGGTTACTGTACTGGTAACTCCCCAAAAGAATCTGGATTCTGGTGAGGGAACTGATAAAAAAGCTCATTTAGTATCTGGACTTACGAAAGGGGTAGGAAACTGTATATCAGGGAGTATCCCTTCTGAGAATAAAAACAGCTGGAGCTTGTTAAGGTAATTACACAGGGGAAAGGATAATGTACTTGGAACTCCTCAGAAGAATTTGATTTGTGGTGAGGGGAGAGAGATAAAAGCTCGTTTAGGAACGACATGAACATGCTGAAAAGGTAGCTGCTTATCAGTAAATATCTCCACTGAGATTAAGAAAAGCAGTAGCTTAATAAATGAAGTACTTCCTGGTATGGTTACTGTACTGGTAACTCCCCAAAAGAATCTGGATTGTGGGGAGGGAACAGAGAAAACGCTCATTTAGGACCTGCACTTACAAAGGGGGTATGCAGCTGTATTTCAGGGAGTAAACCTTCTGAGAATAAAAACAGCAGGGGCTTGTTAAGGTAATTACACAGGGGAAAGGATAATGTACTGGGAACTCCTCAGAAGAATCTGATTTGTGGTGAGGGGAGAGATAAAAGCTCATTTAGGAAGGACATGAACATGCTGCTTAGGTAGCTGTTTATCAGTAAATATCTCCACAGAGATTAAGAAAAGCAGTAGCTTAATAAATTAAGTACTTCCTGGTATGGTTACTGTACTGGTAACTCCCCAAAAGGATCTGGATTGTGCTGAGGGAACAGAGAAAAAAGCTCATTTAGGACCTGCACTTACGAAGGGGGTAGGCAGCTGTATATCAGGGAGTATCCCTTGCAGTACCTTAATAAATTAAGTACTTCCTGGTATGGTTACTGGACTGGTAACACCCCAAAGAATCTGGATTGTGGTGAGGGAACAGAGAAAAAAGCTCATTTAGGACATGAACTTACGAAGGGTTTAGGCAGCTGTATATAAGGGAGTATCCCTTCTGAGAATAAAAACAGCTGGAGCATGTTAAGGTAATTAAACAGGGGAAAGGATAATGTACTGGGAACTCCTCAGAAGAATCTGATTTGTGGTGAGGGGAGAGGGATAAAAGCTCATTTAGGAACGACATGAAAATGCTGCATAGGTAGCTGTTTAACAGTAAATATCTCCACTGAGATTAAGAAAAGCAGAAGCTTAATACATTAAGTCCTTCCTGGTATGGTTACTGTACTGGTAACTCCCCAAAAGAATCTGGATTGTGGTGAGGGAACAGAGAAAAAAGCTCATTTAAGACCTGCACTTACGAAGGGGGTAGGCAGCTGTATATCAGTGAGTAAACCTTCTGAGAATAAAAACAGCTGGAGCTTGTTAAGGTAATTACACAGGGGAAAGGATAATGTACTGGGAACTCCTCAGAAGAATCTGATTTGTGGTGAGGGGAGAGAGATAAAAGCTCGTTTAGGAACGACATGAAAATGCTGAAAAGGTCGCTGTTTATCAGTAAATATCTCCACTGAGATTAAGAAAAGCAGTAGCTTAATAAATGAAGTACTTCCTGGTGTGGTTACTGTACTGGTAACTCCCCAAAAGAATCTGGATTGTGGTGAGGGAACAGAGAAAAAAGCTCATTTAGCACCTGCACTTACGAAGGGGTAGGCAGCTATATATCAGGTAGTATCCTTTCTGAGAATAAAAACAGCTGGAGCTTGTTAAGGTAATTACACAGGGGAAAGGATTATGTACTGGGAACTCCTCAGAAGAATCTGATTTGTGGTGAGGGGAGAGAGATAAAAGCTCATTTAGGAACGACATGAACATGCTGCATAGGTAGCTCTTTATCAGTAAATATCAACACTGAGATTAAGAAAAGCAGTAGCTTAATAAATTAAGTACTTCCTGGTATGGTTATTGTACTGGTAACTCTCCAAAAGAATCTGGATTGTGGTGAGGGAACAGAGAAAAAAGCTCATTTAGGACCCGCACTTACGAAGTGGGTAGGCATCTGTATATCAGGGAGTATACCTTCTGAGAATAAAAAGAGCTGGAGCTTTTTAAGATAATTACACAGGGGAAAGGATAATGTACTTGAAACTCCTCAGAAGAATTTGATTTGTGGTGAGGGGAGAGAGATAAAAGCCCATGTAGGAACGCCATGAACATGCTGCGTAGGTAGCTGTTTATCACTAAATATCTCCACTGAGATTAAGAAAAGCAGTAGCTTAATAAATGAAGTACTTCCTGGTATGGTTACTGTACTGGTAACTCCCCAAAAGAATCTGGATTGTGGTGAGGGAACAGAGAAAAAAGCTCATTTAGGACCTGCATTTACGAAGGGGGTAGGCAGCTGTATATCAGGGAGTATCCCTTCTGAGAATAAAAACAGCTGGAGCTTGTTAAGGTAATTACACAGGGGAAAGGATAATGTACTGGGAACTCCTCAGAAGAATCTGATTTGTGGTGAGGGGAGAGAGATTAAAGCTCATTTAGGAACGACATGAAAATGATGCATAGTTAGTTGTTTATCAGTAAATATCTCCACGGAGATTAAGAAAAGCAGTAGCTTAATAAAATAAATACTTCCTGGTGTGGTTACTGTACTGGTAAATCCCCATAAGAATCTGGATTGAGGTGAGGGAACAGAGAAAAAAGCTCATTTAGTACCTGCACTTACGAAAGGGATAGGCAGCTGTATATCAGGGAGTATCCCTTCTGAGAATAAAAAGAGCTGGAGTTTGTTAAGGTAATTACACAGGGGAAAGGATAATGTACTGGGAACTACTCAGAAGAATCTGATTTGTGGTGAGGGGAGAGAGATAAAAGCTCATTATGGAACGACATGAAAATGATGCATAGGTAGCTGTTTATCAGTAAATATATCCACTGAGATCAAGAAAAGCAGTAGCTTAATAAATTAAGTACTTCCTGGTATGGTTACTGTACTGGTAACTCCCCAAAAGAATCTGGATTGTGGTGAGGGAACAGAGAAAAAGCTCATTTAGGACCTGCACTTACGAAGGGGTTAGGCAGCTGTATATCAGGGAGTAAACCTTCTGAGAATAAAAACAGCTGGAGCTTGTTAACGTAATTACACAGGGGAAAGGATAATGTACTGGGAACTCCTCAGAAGAATCTGATTTGTGGTGAGGGGAGAGAGATAAATGCTCATTTAGGAATGACATGAACATGCTGCGTAGGTAGCTGTTTATCAGTAAATATCTCCACTGAGATTAAGAAAAGCAGTAGCTTAATAAATTAAGTACTTCCTGGTATGGTTACTGTACTGGTAACTCCCCAAAAGAATCTGGATTGTGGTGAGGGAAGAGAGAAAAAAGCTCATTTAGGACCTGCACTTACGACGGGGGTAGGCAGCTGTATATCAGGGAGTAAACCTTCTGAGGATAAAAACAGCTGGAGCTTGTTAAGGTAATTACACAGGGGAAAGGATAATGTACTGGGAACTCCTCAGAAGAATCTGATTTGTGGTGAGGGGAGAAGATAAAAGCTCATTTAGGAACGACATGAACATGCTGCGTAGGTAGCTGTTTACCAGTAAATATCTCCACTGAGATTAAGAAAAGCAGTAGCTTAATAAATTAAGTACTTCCTGGTATGGTTACTGTACTGGTAACGCCCCAAAAGAATCTGGATTGTGGTGAGGGAACAGAGAAAAAAGATCATTTAGGACCTGCACTTACGAAGGGGGTAGGCAGCTGTATATCAGGGAGTAAACCTTCTGAGAATAAAAACAGCTGGAGCTTGTTAAGATAATTACACAGGGGAAAGGATAATGTACTGGGAACTCCTCAGAAGAATCTGATTTGTGGTGAAGGGCGAGATATAAAAGCTCATTTAGGAACGACATGAACATGCTGCGTAGGTAGCTGTTTATCAGTAAATATCTCCACTGAGATTAAGAAAAGCAGTAGCTTAATAAATTAAGTACTTCCTGGTATGGTTACTGTACTGGTAACTCCCCAAAAGAATCTGGATTGTGGTGAGGGAACAGAGAAAAAAGCTCATTTAGGACCTGCACTTACGAAGGGGGTAGGCAGCTGTATATCAGGGAGTAAACCTTCTGAGAATAAAAACAGCTGGAGCTTGTTAAGGTAATTACACAGGGGAAAGGATAAAGTACTGGGAACTCCTCAGAAGAATCTGATTTGTGGTGAGGGCAGAAAGATAAAAGCTCATTTAGGAACGACATGAACATGCTGCATAGGTAGCTGTTTATCAGTAAATATCTCCACTGAGATTAAGAAAAGCAGTAGCTTAATAAATTAAGTACTTCCTGGTATGGTTACTGTACTGGAAACTCCCCAAAATAATCTGGATTTTGGTGAGGGAACAGAGAAAAGAGCTCATTTAGGACCTGCACTTACGAAGGGGGTAGGCAGCTGTATATCAGGGAGTAAACGTTCTGAGAATAAAAACAGCTGGAGCTTGTTAAGGTAATTACACAGGGGAAAGGATAAGGTACTGGGAACTCCTCAGAAGAATCTGATTTGTGTTTAGGGGAGAGAGATAAAAGCTCATTTAGGAACGACATGAACATGCTGCGTAGGTACCTGTTTATCAGTAAATATCTCCACTGATATTAAGAAAAGCAGTAGCTTAATAAATTAAGTACATCCTGGTATGGTTACTGTACTGGTAACTCCCCAAAAGAATCTGGATTGTGGTGAGGGAACAGAGAAAAAAGCTCATTTAGGACCTGCACTTACGAAGGGGGTAGGCAGCTGTATATCAGAGAGTAAACCTTCTGAGAATAAAAACAGCTGGAGCTTGTTAAGGTAATTGCACAGGGGAAATGATAAAGTACTCGGAACTCCTCATATGAATCTGATTTTTGGTGAAGGCAGAGAGATAAAAGCTCATTTAGGAACGACATGAATATGCTGCGTAGGTAGCTGTTTATCAGTAAATATCTCCACTGAGATTAAGAAAAGCAGTAGCTTAATAAATTAAGTACTTCCTGGTATGGTTACTGTACTGGTAACTCCCCAAAAGAATCTGGATTGTGGTGAGGGAACAGAGAAATAAGCTCATTTCGGACCTGCACTTACGAAGGGGGTAGGCAGTTGTATATCAGGGAGTAAACCTTCTGAGAATAAAAACAGCTGGAGCTTGTTAAGCTAATTGCACAGGGGAAAGGATAATGTACTGGGAACTCCTCAGAAGAATCTGATTTGTGGTGAGGGGCAAGAGATAAAAGCTCATTTAGGAACGACATGAACATGCTGCGTAGGTAGCTGTTTATCAGTAAATATCTCCACTGAGATTAAGAAAAGCAGTAGCTTAATAAATTAAGTACTTCCTGGTATGGTTACTGTACTGGTAACTCCCCAAAAGAATCTGGATTGTGGTGAGGGAACAGAGAAATAAGCTCATTTCGGACCTGCACTTACGAAGGGGGTAGGCAGCTGTATATCAGGGATTAAACCTTCTGAGAATAAAAACAGCTGGAGCTTGTTAAGGTAATTACACAGGGGAAAGGATAATGTACTGGGAACTCCTCAGAAGAATCTGATTTGTGGTGAGGGGAAAGAGATAAAAGCTCATTTAGGAACGACATGAACATGCTGCGTAGGTAGCTGTTTATCAGTCAATATATCCACTGAGATTAAGAAAAGCAGTAGCTTAATAAATTAAGTACTTCCTGGTATGGTTACTGTACTGGTAACTCCCCAAAAGAATCTGGATTGTGGTGAGGGAACAGAGAAATAAGCTCATTTCGGACCTGCACTTACGAAGGGGGTAGGCAGCTGTATATCAGGGAGTAAACCTTCTGAGAATAAAAACAGCTGGAGCTTGTTAAGATAATTACACAGGGGAAAGGATAATGTACTGGGAACTCCTCAGAAGAATCTGATTTGTGGTGAGGGGAGAGAGATAAAAGCTCATTTAGGAACGACATGAACATGCTGCGTAGGTAGCTGTTTATCAGTAAATATGTCCACTGAGATTAAGAAAAGCAGTAGCTTAATAAATTAAGTATTTCCTGGTATGGTTACTGTACTGGTAACTCCCCAAAAGAATCTGCATTGTGGTGAGGGAACAGAGAAAAAAGCTCATTTAGGACCTGCACTTTCGAAGGGGGTAGGCAGTTGTATATCAGGGAGTAAACCTTCTGAGAATAAAAACAGCTGGAGCTTGTTAAGGTAATTACACAGGGGAAAGGATAATGTACTGGGAACTCCTCAGAAGAATCTGATTTGTGGTGGGGGGAGAGAGATAAAAGCTCATTTAGGAACGACATGAACATGCTGCATAGGTAGCTGTTTATCAGTAAATATCTCCACTGAGATTAAGAAAAGCAGTAGCTTAATAAATTAAGTACTTCCTGGTATGGTTACTGTACTGGTAACTCCCCAAAAGAATCTGGATTGTGGTGAGGGAACAGAGAAAAAAGCTCATTTAGACCTGGACTTACGAAGGGGGTAGGCAGTTGTATATCAGGGAGTAAACCTTCTTAGAATAAAAACAGCTGGAGCTTGTTAAGGTAATTACACAGGGGAAAGGATAATGTACTGGGAACTCCTCAGAAGAATCTGATTTGTGGTGAGGGAGAGAGATAAAAGCTCATTTAGGAACGACATGAACATGCTGCGTAGGTAGCTGTTTATCAGTAAATATCTCCACCGAGATTAAGAAAAGCAGTAGCTTAATAAATTAAGTACTTCCTGGTATGGTTACTGTACTGGTAACTCCCAAAAAGAATCTGGATTGTGGTGAGGGAACAGAGAAAAAAGCTCATTTAGGACTTGTAGTTACGAAGGGGGTAGGCAGCTGTATATCATGGAGTAAACCTTCTGAGAATAAAAACAGCTGGAGCTTGTTAAGTTAATTACACAGGGGAAAGGATAATGTACTGGGAACTCCTCAGAAGAATCTGATTTGTGGTGAGGGGAGAGAGATAAAAGCTCATTTAGGAACGACATGAACATGCTGCGTAGGAAGCTGTTTATCAGTCAATATATCCACTGAGATTAAGAAAAGCAGTAGCTTAATAAATTAAGTACTTCCTGGTATGGTTACTGTACTGGTAACTCCCCAAAAGAATCTGGATTGTGGTGAGGGAACAGAGAAAAAAGCTCATTTCGGACCTGCACTTACGAAGGGGGTAGGCAGCTGTATATCAGGGAGTAAACCTTCTGAGAATAAAAACTGCTTGAGCTTGTTAAGGTAATTACACAGGGGAAATGACAATGTACTGGGAACTCCTCAGAAGAATCTGATTTGTGGTGGGGGGAGAGAGATAAAAGCTCATTTAGGAACGACATGAACATGCTGCGTAGGTAGCTGTTTATCAGTCAATATATCCACTGAGATTAAGAAAAGCAGTAGCTTAATAAATTAAGTACTTCCTGGTATGGTTACTGTACTGGTAACTACCCAAAAGAATCTGGATTGTGGTGAGGGAACAGAGAAAAAAGCTCATTTAAACCTGGACTTACGAAGGGGGTAGGCAGTTGTATATCAGGGAGTAAAACTTCTTAGAATAAAAACAGCTGGAGCTTGTTAAGGTAATTACACAGGGGAAAGGATAATGTACTGGGAACTCCTCAGAAGAATCTGATTTGTGGTGGGGTGAGAGAGATAAAAGCTCATTTAGGAACGACATGAACATGCTGCGTAGGTAGCTGTTTATCATTCAATATATCCACTGAGATTAAGAAAAGCAGTAGCTTAATAAATTAAGTACTTCCTGGTATTGTTACTGTACTGGTAACTCCGCAAAAGAATCTGGATTGTGGTGAGGGAACAGAGAAAAAAGCTCATTTCGGACCTGCACTTACGAAGGGGGTAGGCAGCTGTATATCAGGGAGTAAACCTTCTGAGAATAAAAACTGCTTGAGCTTGTTAAGGTAATTACACAGGGGAAATGATAATGTACTGGGAACTCCTCAGAAGAATCTGATTTGTGGTGAGGGGAAAGAGATAAAAGTTCATTTAGGAACGACATGAACATGCTGCGTAGGTAGCTGTTTATCAGTAAATATCTCCACTGAGATTAAGAAAAGCAGTAGCTTAATAAATTAAGTACTTCCTGGTATGGTTACTGTACTGGTAACTCCCCAAAAGAATCTGGATTGTGGGGAGGGAACAGAGAAAAAAGCTCATTTAGAACCTGCACTTACGAAGGGGGTAGGCAGCTGTATATCAGGGAGTAAACCTTCTGAGAATAAAAACAGCTGGAGCTTGTTAAGGTAATTACACAGGGGAAAGGATAATGTACTGGGAACTCCTCAGAAGAATCCGATTTGTGGTGAGGGGAGAGAGATAAAAGCTCATTTAGGAACGACATGAACATGCTGCGTAGGTAGCTGTTTATCAGTAAATATCTCCACTGAGATTAAGAAAAGCAGTAGCTTAATAAATTAAGTACTTCCTGGTATGGTTACTGTACTGCTAACTCCCCAAAAGAATCTGGATTGTGGTGAGGGAACAGAGAAAAAAGCTCATTTAGGACCTGCACTTACGAAGGGGGTAGGCAGCAGTATATCAAGGAGTGAACCTTCTGAGAATAAAAACAGCTGGAGCTTGTTAAGGTAATTACACCGGGGAAAGGATAATGTACTGGGAACTCCTCAGAAGAATCTGATTTGTGGTGAGGGGAGAGAGATAAAAGCTCATTTAGGAACGACATGAACATGCTGCGTAGGTAGCAGTTTATCAGTAAATATCTCCACTGAGATTAAGAAAAGCAGTAGCTTAATAAATTAAGTACCTCCTGGTATGGTTACTGTACTGGTAACTCCCAGAAAGAATCTGGATTGTGGTGAGGGAACAGAGAAAAAAGCTCATTTAGGACCTGCACTTTCGAAGGGGGTAGGCAGTTGTATATCAGGGAGTAAACCTTCTGAGAATAAAAACAGCTGGAGCTTGTTAAGGTAATTACACAGGGGAAAGGATAATGTACTGGGAACTCCTCAGAAGAATCTGATTTGTGGTGAGGGGAGAGAGATAAAAGCTCATTTAGGAACGACATGAACATGCTGCGTAGGTAGCTGTTTATCAGTAAATATCTCCACTGACATTAAGAAAAGCAGTAGCTTAATAAATTAAGTACTTCCTGGTATGGTTACTGTACTGGTAACTCCCCAAAAGAATCTGGATTGTGGTGAGGGAACAGAGAAAAAAGCTCATTTAGGACCTGCACTTACGAAGGGGGTAGGCAGCTGTATTTCAGGGAGTAAACCTTCTGAGAATAAAAACAGCTGGAGCTTGTTAAGGTAATTACACAGGGGAAAGGATAATGTACTGGGAACTCCGCAGAAGAATCTGATTTGTGGTGAGGGGAGAGAGATAAAAGCTCATTTAGGAACGACATGAACATGCTGCGTAGGTAGCTGTTTATCAGTAAATATCTCCACTGAGATTAAGAAAAGCAGTAGCTTAATAAATTAAGTACTTCCTGGTATGGTTACTGTACTGGTAACTCCCCAAAAGAATCTGGATTGTGGTGAGGGAACAGAGAAAAAAGCTCATTTAGGACCTGCACTTACGAAGGGGGTAGGCAGCTGTATATCAGGGAGTAAACCTTCTGAGAATAAAAACAGCTGGAGCTTGTTAAGGTAATTACACAGGGGAAAGGATAATGTACTGGGAACTCCTCAGAAGAATCTGATTTGTGGTGAGGGGAGAGAGATAAAAGCTCATGTAGGAACGACATGAACATGCTGCGTAGGTAGTTGTTTATCAGTCAATATATCCACTGAGATTAAGAAAAGCAGTAGCTTAATAAATTAAGTACTTCCTGGTATGGTTACTGTACCGGTAACTCCCCAAAAGAATCTGGATTGTGGTGAGGGAACAGAGAAAAAAGCTCATTTCGGACCTGCACTTACGAAGGGGGTAGGCAGCTGTATATCAGGGAGTAAACCTTCTGAGAATAAAAACAGCTGGAGCTTGTTAAGGTAATTACACAGGGGAAAGGATAATGTACTGGGAACTCCTCAGAAGAATCCGATTTGTGGTGAGGGGAGAGAGATAAAAGCTCATTTAGGAACGACATGAACATGCTGCGTAGGTAGCTGTTCATCAGTAAATATCTCTACTGAGATTAAGAAAAGCAGTAGCTTAATAAATTAAGTACTTCCTGGTATGGTTACTGTACTGGTAACTCCCCAAAAGAATCTGGATTGTGGTGAGGGAACAGAGAAAAAAGCTCATTTAGGACCTGCACTTACGAAGGGGGTAGGCAGCTGTATATCAGGGAGTAAACCTTCTGAGAATAAAAACAGCTGGAGCTTGTTAAGGTAATTACACAGTGGAAAGGATAATGTACTGGGAACTCCTCAGAAGAATCTGATTTGTGGTGAGGGGAGAGAGATAAAAGCTCCTTTAGGAACGACATGAACATTCTGCGTAGGTAGCTGTTTATCAGTAAATATCTCCACTGAGATTAAGAAAAGCAGTAGGTTAATAAATTTAGTACTTCCTGGTATGGTTACTGTACTGGTAACTCCCCAAAAGAATCTGGATTGTGGTAGGGAACAGAGAAATAAGCTCATTTATGACCTGCACTTACGAAGGGGGTAGGCAGCAGTATATCAGGGAGTAAACCTTCTGAGAATAAAAACAGCTGGAGCTTGTTAAGGTAATTACACAGGGGAAAGGATAATGTACTGGGAACTCCTCAGAAGAATCTGATTAGTGGTGAGGGGAGAGAGATAAAAGCTCATTTAGGAACGATATGAACATGCTGCGTACGTAGCTGTTAATCAGTAAATATCTCCACTGAGATTAAGAAAAGCAGTAGCTTAATAAATTAAGTACTTCCTGGTATGGTAACTGTACTGGTAACTCCCCAAAAGAATCTGTTTTGTGGTGAGGGAACAGAGAAAAAACTCATTTAGGACCTGCTCTTACGAAGTGGGTAGGCAGCTGTATATCAGGGAGTAAACCTTCTGAGAATAAAAACAGCTGGAGCTTGTTAAGGTAATTACACAGGGGAAAGGATAATGTACTGGGAACTCCTCATAAGAATCTGATTTGTTTTGAGGGGAGAGAGATAAAAGCTCATTTAGGAACGACATGAACATGCTGCGTAGGTAGCTGTTTATCAGTAAATATCTCCACTGAGATTAAGAAAAGCAGTAGCTTAATAAATTAAGTACTTCCTGGTATGGTTACTGTACTGGTAACTCCCCAAAGAATCTGGATTGTGGTGAGGGAACAGAGAAAAAAGCTCATTTAGGACCTGCACTTACGAAGGGGGTAGGCAGCTGTATATCAGGGAGTTAACCTTCTGAGAATAAAAACAGCTGGAGCTTGTTAAGGTAATTACACAGGGGAAAGGATAATGTACTGGGAACTCCTCAGAAGAATCTGATTTGTTTTGAGGGGAGAGAGATAAAAGCTCATTTAGGAACGACATGAACATGCTGCGTAGGTAGCTGTTTATCAGTAAATATCTCCACTGAGATTAAGAAAAGCAGTAGCTTAATAAATTAAGTACTTCCTGGTATGGTTACTGTACTGGTAACTCCCCAAAAGAATCTGGATTGTGGTGAGGGAACAGAGAAAAAAGCTCATTTATGACCTGCACTTTCGAAGGGGGTAGGCAGCAGTATATCAGGGAGTAAACCTTGTAGAATAAAAACAGCTGGAGCTTGTTAAGGTAATTCCACAGGGGAAAGAATAATGTACTGGGAACTCCTCAGAAGAATCTGTTTTGTGGTGAGGGGAGAGAGATAAAAGCTCATTTAGGAACGACATGAACATGCTGCGTAGGTAGCTGTTTATCAGTAAATATCTCCACTGAGATTAAGAAAAGCAGTAGGTTAATAAATTTAGTACTTCCTGGTATGGTTACTGTACTGGTAACTCCCCAAAAGAATCTGGATTGTGGTGAGGGAACAGAGAAAAAAGCTCATTTAGGACCTGCACTTACGAAGGGGGTAGGCAGTTGTATATCAGGGAGTAAACCTTCTAAGAATAAAAACAGCTGGAGCTTGTTAAGGTAATTCCACAGGGGAAAGTATAATGTACTGGGAACTCTTCAGAAGAATCTGATTTGTTGTGAGGGGAGAGAGATAAAAGCTCATTTAGTAACGACATGAACATGCTGCGTAGGTAGCTGTTTATCAGTAAATATCTCCACTGAGATTAAGAAAAGCAGTAGCTTTATAAATTAAGTACTTCCTGGTATGGTTATTGTACTGGTAATTCCCCAAAAGAATCTGGATTGTGGTGAGGGAACAGAGAAAAAAGCTCATTTAGGACCTGCACTTACGAAGGGGGTAGGCAGCTGTATATCAGGGAGTAAACCTTCTGAGAATAAAAACAGCTGGAGGTTGTTAAGGAAAATACAAAGGGGAAAGGATAATGTACTGGGAACTCCTCAGAAGAATCTCATTAGTGGTGAGGGGAGAGAGATAAAAGCTCATTTAGGAACGACATGAACATGCTGCGTACGTAGCTGTTTATCAGTAAATATCTCCACTGAGATTAAGAAAAGCAGTAGCTTAATAAATTAAGTACTTCCTGGTATGGTTACTGTACTGGTAACTCCCCAAAAGAATCTGGATTGTGGTGAGGGAACAGAGAAAAAACTCATTTAGGACCTGCACTTACGAAGGGGGTAGGCAGCTGTATATCAGGGAGTAAGCCTTCTGAGAATAAAAACAGCTGGAGCTTGTTAAGGTAATTCCACAGGGGAAAGGATAATGTACTGGGAACTCCTCAGAAGAATCTGATTTGTGGTGAGGGGAGAGAGATAAAAGCTCATTTAGGAACGACATGAACATGCTGCGTAGGTAGCTGTTTATCAGTAAATATCTCCACTGAGATTAAGAAAAGCAGTAGCTTAATAAATTAAGTACTTCCTGGTATGGTTACTGTACTGGTAACTCCCCAAAAGAATCTGGATTGTGGTGAGGGAACAGAGAAAAAAGCTCATTTAGGACCTGCACTTACGAAGGGGGTAGGCAGCTGTATATGAGGGAGTAAACCTTCTGAGAATAAAAACAGCTGGAGGTTGTTAAGGAAAATACAAAGGGGAAAGGATAATGTACTGGGAACTCCTCAGAAGAATCTGATTAGTGGTGAGGGGAGAGAGATAAAAGCTCATTTAGGAACGACATGAACATGCTGCGTACGTAGCTGTTTATCAGTAAATATCTCCACTGAGATTAAGAAAAGCAGTAGCTTAATAAATTAAGAACTTCCTGGTATGGTTACTGTACTGGTAACTCCCCAAAAGAATCTGGATTGTGGTGAGGGAACAGAGAAAAAACTCATTTAGGACCTGCACTTACGAAGGGGGTAGGCAGCTGTATATCAGGGAGTAAGCCTTCTGAGAATAAAAACAGCTGGAGCTTGTTAAGGTAATTCCACAGGGGAAAGGATAATGTACTGGGAACTCCTCAGAAGAATCTGTTTTGTGGTGAGGGGAGAGAGATAAAAGCTCATTTAGGAACGACATGAACATGCTGCGTAGGTAGCTGTTTATCAGTAAATATCTCCACTGAGATTAAGAAAAGCAGTAGCTTAATAAATTAAGTACTTCCTGGTATGGTTACTGTACTGGTAACTCCCCAAAAGAATCTGGATTGTGGTGAGGGAACAGAGAAAAAAGCTCATTTAGGACCTGCACTTACAAAGGGGGTAGGCAGCTGTATACAGGGAGTAAACCTTCTGAGAATAAAAACAGCTGGAGCTTGTTAAGGTAATTACACAGGGGAAAGGATAATGGACTGGGAACTCCTCAGAAGAATCTGATTTGTGGTGAGGGGAGAGAGATAAAAGCTCATTTAGGAACGACATGAACATGCTGCGTAGGTAGCTGTTTATCAGTAAATATCTCCACTGAGATTAAGAAAAGCAGTAGCTTAATAAATTAAGTACTTCCTGGTATGGTTACTATACTGGTAACTCCCCAAAAGAATCTGGATTGTGGTGAGGGAACAGAGAAAAAACTCATTTATGACCTGCACTTACAAAGGGGGTAGGCAGCAGTATATCAGGGAGTAAACCTTCTGAGAATAAAAACAGCTGGAGCTTGTTAAGGTAATTACACAGGGGAAAGGATAATGTACTGGGAACTCCTCAGAAGAATCTGATTTGTGGTGAGGGGAGAGAGGTAACAGCTCATTAGGAACGACATGAACATGCTGCGTAGGTAGCTGTTTATCAGTAAATATCTCCACTGAGATTAAGAAAAGCAGTAGGTTAATAAATTAGTACTTCCTGGTACGGTTACTGTACTGGTAACTCCCCAAAAGAATCTGGATTGTGGTGAGGGAACAGAGAAATAAGCTCATTTAGGACCTGCACTTACGAAGGGGGTAGGCAGTTGTATATCAGGGAGTAAACCTTCTAAGAATAAAAACAGCTGGAGCTTGTTAAGATAATTCCACAGGGGAAAGGATAATGTACTGGGAACTCCTCAGAAGAATCTGATTTGTGGTGAGGGGAGAGAGATAAAAGCTCATTTAGTAACGACATGTACATGCTGCGTAGGTACCTGTTTATCAGTAAATATCTCCACTGAGATTAAGAAGAGCAGTAGCTTAATAAATTAAGTACTTCCTGGTATGATTACTGTAATGGTAACTCCCCAAAAGAATCTGGATTGTGGTGAGGGAACAGAGAAAAAAGCTCATTTAGGACCTGCACTTACGAAGGGGGTAGGCAGCTGTATATCAGGGAGTAAACCTTCTGAGAATAAAAACAGCTGGAGCTTGTTAAGGTAATTACACAGGGGGAAGGATAATGCACTGGGAACTCCTCAGAAGAATCTGATTAGTGGTGAGGGGAGAGAGATAAAAGCTCATTTAGGAACGACATGAACATGCTGCGTAGGTAGCAGTTTATAAGTAAATATCTCCACTGAGGTTAAGAAAAGCAGTTGCTTAATAAATTAAGTACTTCCTGGTATGGTTACTGTACTGGTAACTCCCCAAAAGAATCTGGATTGTGGTGAGGGAACAGAGAAAAAAGCTCATTTAGGACCTGTACATACGAAGGGTGTAGGCAGCTGTATATCAGGGAGTAAACCTTCTGAGAATAAAAACAGCTGGAGCTTGTTAAGGTAATCCACACAGGGGAAAGGATAATTTACTGGGAACTCCTCAGAAGAATCTGATTTGTGGTGAGGGGGGAGAGATAAAAGCTCATTTAGGAAGGACATGAACATGCTGCGTAGGTAGCTGTTTATCAGTAAATATCTCCACTGAGATTAAGAAAGCAGTAGCTTAATTAATTAAGTACTTCCTGGTATGGTTACTGTACTGGTAACTCCCCAAAAGAATCTGGATTGTGGTGAGGGAACAGATAAAAAATCTCATTTATGACCTGCCCTTACGAAGGGGGTAGGCAGCAGTATATCAGGGAGTAAACCTTCTGAGAATAAAAACTGCTGGAGCTTGTTAAGGTAATTACACAGGGGAAAGGATAATGTACTGGGAACTGCTCAGAAGAATTTGATTTGTGGTGAGTGGAGAGAGATAAAAGCTCATTTAGGAACGACATGATCATGCTGCGTAGGTAGCAGTT